>NC_060246.1:29053195-29356225 GCF_921293095.1 Ischnura elegans
TCCTACAACAACCAACCACCCCGCTCTCTGCCTTTATCATCGTCCCTCGAACCACCCACCTTACTCCATCACAAACTTCCCCCTTTCCTTCCTCACTTCCTTCCTCAGCCGCAAGCGCGCAATCCCATCTCAACTTCGTCTTCTCTCTCTCTGCGTATATATATCTCTCTCTCTTTCTAAGCGTTCAAATCCATTGCGCCGCTTTGATCATTCCCTGGATAACTGCTGTGTGGAGGAATTGTTTGCTCACCGCTTCATTTCTCGTGATGATAAAGGATTCCTCGTACTCAAAAATGATTATTCATCCTTCCGTCAAGAGTAACATTCCAAACATCTTTTGAAATTGATTGCAAGAAGCGGGCCTGTGATTGTTTTGACCTTGGGAAGGGAAAGTATCCTAGCATATGACTTCGTGCAATACAGCAATGAAATCGACTGGACCCGATCCCTAGATGGTTTCGTGAAAACAGCGTACCAAGAGACTTCTATCCCTTAAGTTTCATAAATTATAAGCAAACCAAATAGACACAAATAAACTTCGAATGGACTTAAGAAAATTAATGGCTGCGATTACTTGAACAAAAAGTCAAAATTCCCTTTACTCTTGTCTATCGCGCCTCTTCTCCTTCGATAATTTTCGATTGTAGCACCCACATAAACGTGCACGTAAATACACTTGCTCTTAGATATACGTCAAAATAGGGTCTATTAATTCTAATTGAGCTCCATGAGCCCATACCCTTCTACCTAATTTCACTCACCCCACTCTAGTGGGTACAAAATTTTCCCAAGTGTCAATACAATTTTTCCTTAGGAAGCATACACGCTTTGAGATATAAATAAACACCAATCGCTAGAGAAATGGAATGTTTGCACACTGCAAAAATATTCGAATCTATAGGATCCGTTATCGAATCTTTACATTAAGTATCAGTGGATTCTTGAACTGCCATTGAAATTTTCAATACTCATAGGCAGCAAAATATTTTTTCCTCAAAACAAACTTCGTCAAAAATCGGATCTTCTATCAAAAGGATTTTTAGAAGAGCTGTTTATTTTGGTCTCAAATATTTATAAGGACTCAAACGACCATGCATCGCCTTTTCCCACAGTGACACAGGACAGACGCCGGATCTTGGAAGGTTATTCAAAGCAAGCGACGTGTTATTTCTTTAATTTTCCATAATTCTAAAGTGCATAACTATCTTTTTTTAATGAACGCTAAACGGAATATATACCAAATTCAATCATGAATTCTCTGAAGTAACGATAGAAATATCCATATCTCTAAAATATGAAAAGGCTACCGGCGTGGAAGAGCTTCCATGCAGCACGGGGGAAAATCACGCAAACAAAAGATGCTATATTTGTCGAATGCAACCTTCCTTTCGACCTCAAGAAAGGGTATTTTTGCCACCGTAATATGCCGGACCCTTGCCACTTTTTCTTTTTTCTTTTTGACCCGTTGTATCACTTTCAAGCATGCGGGCTCGGTACATATTTTTTTATTTATGCCTATACCTTATTCCCAATAATCCTGCCCAACTTGCACCCTTTTTCGTCCATTCCCCATCCGCTGAAATATGGAATGCACTCTTTCCCTTCTTTTCGGAGTTTTCAATGGAGTCTCCCGAAGGCGGCAGCAGACTAGAAGATGGGATCAGAGGCGATTTCAGATCAATTCTTCTCCAGTAAAAAAGGGAACTTATTTCGGGCGCAAACCTCCGCAAGCCGGAGTTGCGAGAATATCCCGAAGCTCCGATCGCTAAACCCTCCGTTCAACGACGAGTCTGGGGCTGGGAGTCAGCTACCTCAGCCGTCTGGATTTTTTTCTCTAGTCCGGCATTCACACAGCCCTCCTAGAGACACCACACTAAGGATGTGCATTACATACTTCGGTATACCGATATATTCGGTGAACTCATCCCGATATATGCCGGTAGTCAGTGGCGTAACAAAGAATATGCTTTGGTGGGGGATAAGATGGCATGGGGTGGCGACCTTCACCCCCCACGCAACGGGGGGTCGGGGGAAAATTATTGAAAAATGGCATGCCTGGAAATACATTTTACATAATTTTGGTGCAAAATTTTTAACTTTTACCAGATGCAGTTACTAAAAATCAAAACTAGACAATAGTTTTAAATATTTTTTTAATTTCTCCGAGGCTTTCGGGGGAACTATCCCCTCATCCCCCCACCCCATAGTTACGCCACTGTCGGTAGTATTCAACGTATGGAATCGTTTCAGTCTCGACGTGGTGGAAATGCGATACATCCATGATAAAATATTAACAAAAAATGGTAATTTCCAAAGTTAAATATATAAATCCACTACCGTCCATGGTTTCGACCCATTATGTCATTTTAAAGGTGATGATAAAGACACTCTCTCGTGCATCTATACCAGGTGTAGCATGAGGGGGTAGATGGAAGTAGCGTGTTCATTTGTTCACCTAAACTGTTTCCCCCTCTCACTCCCTTCATGCCACTTCCATTTACCCTCTCCGCTGACCTTTCCTCTCGCAGAGATACATGAGAGAGTATATGTTTCATCACCTTGAAAATGACATAATGACATATAGCGCCGAAACCATAGTCGGTAGTGAAGTTATATATTAAAGTGTGGAAGTTAACATTTGTGTTTTATATTTTATCATGGATGTATCGTTTTTCTGCTAAAAATACTGGCAGTATTACCATTTTTTGTTTACATTTCATCATAATATTATTATTCAAGTTCGACAGATCGCTACCGTAGCGCATAAGCACAATTTCTTGCGCAATAACTATCTAGGAATCGGTAAGTTGAAGTACTATCGCATTCCTGTGCATCGGCATGTTTTTTAAGTGCGGCAGATATCTGCAATAAATCTCTGTTCATCCGCATTCTCGTGTGGCCACACGGCGTAGGATAGCGCCATCCGCCACCCACTCCCTTAACCGCTGGTCAAAATGCGGTCCGCCCTCCATGTAAGTTGGTTGTTTTTGAGCGACAACATTTCCGAAACCCACCCTTCTTTCGTCTTAAGGGTCAAAGGTGAAGGTGAGCCTTCGTCCTGAAAAAGAAATCAGGATGGCTTTCAAAATGGTTTTCACTCACAAACAACAAACGCGGCTGATATCTTAAAGTCATCTTGAATCACGTTCGTTGAGTCAAACTCGAGTTTCGGGTTACATTTTCTTGTTTCTTTACTTTTAACTTCTTTCAAATCCATCACAGCACCCTGAAATTTGTCATGTACATTTAGTTATAACTTTCCGAAATTTATCTTCCCCTCATAATTAGAAATTTGTCTTGATAATAAATAATAAATCAAAATTGACCCACTTGAGATACAGATGATTAATGACTATGGCCCTTCCTATAAGCTATTTAAAAATCCAATGTGATTGACTTAGCTGTGAACAAGAAATATGTCAGGAAGTCTGACCGGTCGTGTATTACCTTATTTACTGACTGTTAATTTATTAATTTATTAAAAAATAACACTTCCGCCCTGAAATTTTCGGAGTGCACAGAGTTGAAATTTTCAGCATTATCAGGAATTCTAATATGTAAATATTACCTCAGAGAAAAATTCGAGTCAAAATTTTAATAAAAAATATAAGATAAGGACGACGACGACGATCCTCAATTTTAGCGGGCTTTTATACCCTTGATTCGTCCAACCTCCGGTGCGTATATATACCACCTCTCCGGCTGTGGTGAATTTACGCAAGTGCGTAAAAAAGGGAATTTTGACTCAACAAGTGTATAGGGACCAGTGTAAACTTTCCAGTGTAAGTGAAGGAGAATTAGAAAGACAGGCCTCTAGTGAGCGCGTGCAAAAGCACACTAAAAATTAAAAAAGACTAAGATAAGGTTGATTACCGAAAAGGGTTTATCCTATACCCTCTGAATATCTCATTGGTATAGTGTAAGTTTTCAACGAGGAATAAGTCAGGTGATGGGGTTGATGAAACAAGAGTGATGCGTCCTCTGAATCACCACAGGATGAAGTCTGAACTAGAAAAGTTTTTTGAAAACGAGTCATTGTTACTCGTGACACCCTGTCGAACGTTCGGAGGAGGCGATGGTATACTGGTACTAGAGCCATCTTCCGCCTGTCCCATGGAATCTTTGGTCTTCCTTCCTTGGGTGCGCGGCCTACACTTGCACACACTTCTCCCGGCGATAGCACGCGGATAGCTCTCTCCCGAACACACTCCGCGGCCGCCCCACGTGCCCCTCGTCCCCTGAGCTCTCGTCAATCAAACACATGAATAAATGATTTCCTTTTCTTCCCTCTTCTACGCTCGCTCTCTCTCTCTCTCTCTTCCATCGCCAATGTCTTCCTCCACTTCTCCCCGCTCTCACGACTCTCTCCTCGACCTCCATAGACACTCACACCACCGGCAGAAGAGAAGTTTCAACCAGGAAATTGAAGGTTTGAGTTTTCCATGAAGAACGATGTGAAAACGGAAGTTTTATTTTGAAATGAGACGAGTTCGGCAGTGTTATATTAACAGTTTATTATCGTTTTCATACCCAAGGCACTGTTCCCCTCATCCATAATAATTGCTGGTAAATCCATATAAATTCATCACATACTCAACGTAACATTCTATTTATGTGCATCACCCAAATACATTTTTTTTTTAATGCTAAAAGCTCTTCCTACTTGGAGCATCATTCAAACCAATGGGTACCACAGTTAAGACGTTTTTTTAAAGAAAGGAAAAAAATGCAATCACATTTGAATGAGTCAACGCGTTCTTAAGAACCTTAAGCTCCTTAGATATTCACCTGCCCCTTAAAATTTATGGCGATATTAACGATGGAAATACATTTCCGTGTTCCATGATAAAACATTTACAAGTTCATTACTCCCAAATTCCTCAACAGGCTATCAGAACGTGGGTAGGTATGTACTACGTTCTGAATTGCTGGAACGTGCAGGACGGGAGAATGCTTCCATCAATCACCAACGGACATCTCTCCGCGTAAATTGATTGGCACTTCATTTCTCCCCGGCAGTCACCGTCCACCGTGCATCTGAATGGAATGACAGAATGCAGGTCACATAGAGGCACCTCGAATACAACTCGAGTCGTACAACTCCCGATTCCTACGTCCTACGGACGTACTCTCGGATGTCTTTCTATCCCACGCTACATCCCTGCCTTATCTCTCTCAAAGACCCTATCACAGTCTCACTCGAACGTATACAACCTTCCTGAGCACACACTCTCTCTCTCTCCTCCGCCGGATATCTACGGGGTGGTGTAAACTTCTCTTTCTCTTACCCAATCCCCTCCCTTTCCCCATCCTTTCTTTATCCCACACTCGAGAACGGCCAACACCATCTTTCAGGCTTTCTCTCTCTCTTTCTCTCCCTCTCTCTCAGAAAACTCCCATGTACTCATCTCTTGTCCGATGCCAAAAAAAGAAATAAACAAAACGAGTCGCGACCGAGAGGAGAGAGAAAAAAATCTATCCCCAAAACTTTTAGATCCATCTCACTCGGTCGCGCTTCTACCATCGCCACCACCACCTCCCCCTCCTCTCTCTTTCCTCACACTCCTCCCCTCTCCCTCGAAAACCTTTTGTCACGACCGATGTGCGTGTATATTGGCGCTCGTTCGTATACATGCATCAGCAGAACTCCCGAGAAGCACGGAGATGGATGGATGATCGAAGAAATTTTTCATTTCCATGGTAATCACGCCCCTTAGAGATTCCTCGTTGCAAAATCCATTGATGAATTTTAATTTCCCGATTCTTTTAAAAATCTCTTTCCCGATTTTTTAACATGAAAAAGAAGCAAGGGTTTTTTTATGAAACTCATCAAAGTAACAGGAATAATTAAAATTGGAATTTTTTAAAGCTGAATTTTGATTGTCGATCTTGGCTTTTCGTAGAAAAGTAAACATTCCATATTACGGTAAGCTAAAATATTCCATGCAGTCGATTCTTCCCACTCAATCTCTATAATTAGTGCGTTTTCCGTTTAAACGGAGATGGCCTTCGGCACAAGTAATATTCCCACCAGTAATTTCAATAATTCGACCAATCCCACTCGAATCATAATGGAATGCCGAAACGAATAAAAACTGTAACTTAGGTCACTAGTGAAGCGGGACAATCACAGAATCCGTTTTTAAAAAATACTGAAATCAATTTGGATAACAATCGCATTTTCCGAAATGCGTCCAACTCGGCAAATGCTATTGGAAATATGTATTGCCACTTCCATGGCAACCCCAGTCGCGTGATAAATCCGAGGAAGGATGGATAATATTTACGCCTCCAAAAATGGCCGAAATTCAAACAAGAGTAATGTTTGAGTGTGCGGCCTCGTCCCAAAATCTCCTCGAGGACCCTTATCTCTCCCTCTCCTTTAGATTCCATGAATAGCCCAGAATCCACGAGGACGAAAATTCACCACCACCACCTTCACAATCGCCGGCTGTCTCTAAACTTTCATTACGTTTTCGCCTCCAATCCCATGCCACTTCCCTCACCTCCAGTGTTTCACCCAATCGGCTCTCCCAACCCCCCTCGAAAATCCTCAGCGGGGCTCCGCCAATCCCGAGGGCTCGCGCAGGGCTGGCGAGTATGTGAGGAGGGTGAAAAGCGATGGAGAGGAAATAAGAGAAGAGGAAAGAGTGGGGAGAGGGAGGCTAAATATGATATTAAAGGTGGAAAAGAGTAAACCGGTAAGCGCTTATCGAATAGCGCAACCGCTGAGGCTGAACACCAGGACCTGAACCTGTGTTGCGCCTGTATTTCAAACTCCCTCCCAGGAGGTGGAAGGTGAACACTTCACAGGCGGAGAAATACTGTGTAGATAGTGTAAAATAGCCATGATAGTTGCAAACGATGTTACTCAATAACATTTTTATCTCTTCATTCCCGTTACAAATAAATTCAAATTTAAAATTCAAATAAAAACTTTCAAATACTTGTTTATTGGTTCAAATTTGTTGAATTCATCTTTGAGTGAATAACAATATGTTGTACATTTTACAGCAAATAATGGAAACACGTTCAAATTCAAGCCCAATCACGTCACTGTTTCATTACATTACGGTAAGACATTTTTCGATATTTCATATTAGTTACACTTTTGAAAAAACTGCTGATTGGAAGAACATATTGGATTAATCCTAAGAAAAAGCCATAATTTTTTCGCAAAAAAATAGATAATAGCAGAGCTGTAGTAGATGAAAATACATTATCTTTAGCAGAAAATGAAACTCTTCACAAAGTGATACTTCCTCAATTTTCGCTTACTCTTTCTTTCCCCATCAACTTATGTGATTCATTATTAAAGCCGGAAAGCAGTTCGTAATTTAAATGCATGAAACTCAACAGAAAATGCTACTCTTCACAAAGTGATACTTTCTGACTTTTCGCTAACTCTTTCGTGCCCCTCATCGCTTTGCGTGCTTCAAGAACGTGGGATCACAATAGTATGAGCGCGTGCGTCTCACTCTACCCATACGGAGGTAGGAAGTAGTATCTATCCCGCCTCCTGTGCAAGAGCCACTCACCGCAGAGAAGCGAGGGATGCGAAGGAAGACGGGAATGCAAACGATAAGCATTTTGCGTGCGCTCCACCGAACCCTCTCCATTCATCCAGCCAACAGCCTCTGCCGCCGCTTCTAAAGCCGCTTATACGGACTCCCGCGCTCTGCCGTCTCCCACTCGCCCGAGCAAGTGGCCTCGCACACACATCTGCCCATGCACACACACACACACACCCGCTAACCCTCCGGTACGGCACCCATAATCCTCCGCGCCCTCCATCCCCATCCTTTAGCACTTCCGAAGCTATCTTCTGGAGCCGTTTCGTTCGTGAGAGATCCGCTCATTGTGAACGATTCACTGGAATGAATCGAATGTATTGAAGAAATGGTTTTGGTCCATAAAGAGCCAAAATAATTTGATGATTAATGAAAAATCTCCACATCCATATTTTTTATACTCAATCACCTCTTTCTCATACTACCACCTTAAGTTATCCTCACCTACCAAAAAATTCTTTGGTCATTTCATACTGGAATGACTGCACGGTATTACCAACGCGGGTACATGCAAAAATTATTACAGCCTTAAATGGCCAAAATTAAATGACTTGAATTCCACAGGGTAAAAATTATTCGCCTTGACAGGGACTCGAAACCGGATCCCCCGATTTTCGGTCGAAAGCTTTAGCCAGTTAAGCTCCCGAAGCATCATTCGGATCCGTGAAAAATCGGGGAATCCAGGTTCGAATCCCGGTCAAGGTGAATGATTTTCTTCTCTGTGAAATGCTTGCACAATTTGTATGTTGCGGGTGACTCCGTAAAAGTTATTAACGTGGCTATTCCAGGTATACTAAAATTAGAACAATGGAATGATCGCCGGGATTCATGCGGTCGATGAAATCAGTTAAGCCAATATCTGTTAGCATCAGGAGACAATTATTATGGAAGAAAGAGCGAGAAATTAGATAATTTCAGGCTCATTAAATTGAAAGTAGCTATGTTAGGACGAAAAACTTCATCAACTAACATATTTTTGATAATTTATGTATATTTGTATCAATTAAAGTTGTAGTAGTAAATCATTACCAAGTTTCATACATGTCCTAAACCATCAAGCCGTATATAATGAAGGTTTTACATTACATCAAAGTTTTAATTATAAATTCATGCAGCCGATGATAATAAATTAGCACCCAGTATTTCACATCTCCGTAAACAGTCTTCCCCCTTCATGAAATAACAATGTCGTATTTTTTAATAGCCTACTTGTTCAGAAACCCTTGTCTTTACTGTACTGAAGTCTTACCCCCAATCATTAGTTCATCAACGCAAAACATAGTGATTCGGGTCGGAATGTTTAAACATCATTTGGTTCACAATACGATACTTCCACTGCATGAACGCTCAACAATCGCCCACCGAATCAAATACGCTCATCTGGTACAATAAGGGCTATCTAGATGAGCGGATTTGATTCGGTGGGCGATTGCTGAGCATGTATGCAGTGGAGGTAACGAATAGTTACGAGGTACCGGAAGTCATTTGCTTCTTTGCATTGATTTCTATCACAGTGTTCATTAGGATCACTTATTCTAATCGTAGGCTCAATTCATTGTTTCTCCATGATTATTATTGAAAGGTTTAAAAGAACGATTCATCGGAAACGGCTTTATCGAAAGAACCGAATCACCTAAATGAGTCGAATATCCCACCCCTACCAAGTTCTCGCTTCTGCATCCAACCAACCTTTCCGTACCGTGGTTGCTTTCCCCAGGCAACTCCCTCCCCGCGATTCCCACCATTCCTTCCGCACCACTCCTCATACCGATGCAACCCTAACAAAAAACCTCCTCCAATGGCATGAATCGAGATCACATGACCGGGATCCATCCATTAATTATGGTTGTCGGCCGGATAAAGGAGAGGGAGCCCTTCCCCATTCGCCGCTCGAGGGGGGGGGGGGTGGGAAGTGCGGTTCGGTGGGAAGAGCGGAGGGGGTGGGAAGGGTCCAGGGGTGCACCTCGATTGAGGAGGAAAGGCGGGCGGACTGGAGTCGAGATTGGAGCAGACGGGGGAGGGCGCTCGGAGAAATATGGGCCGATCCAGGTTGAAGGGGAGTGGGGAAAAAGAGAGGGGAAAAAATCAGGGAGAGGTATATGTGCGGCCACAGACCCTTCCTTCAAGGTGGTTGTGTCAAACTTTTCGTCGTATAAGCGGCCTTTTCTTTAAAATGTTTAAAAATGTCCTCATCACAATGAAAGTAAATTGCATGTACGGTTAATAACTCAGTATAGTTCTACGTATAGCCCATATGAACTGTTTAACGGGAACGCTCTCCTAAAATACGGTTGTCAAGTGTCATAGAAAATCGTATTATATGTAGCTAATCATTTAACCGATAATATTTTACAAAGCTATCGATTCGCTACCCAATTCAATTGATGAAGTCAGTAAATTTTCCCCTTTTTTAAATATCACTTTTAATGATACCTAAAAATTCGAAATTAAAAGCAAAATTCAAAGCTACAATTCTACAAAACTAACATACTCTCAGCTTGATGAGCATTTAAAAGTCCCACACGGTTAGCGTTAAGGCCGTGACTTTTATATTTTTAAAAATTCGGGAGATTTGCCTGCACACATAAATTGATAAGGATTAAATGGGGCGTATATTAGGTGATAACTGTTCATCTTTCCTATCGTGATTACCAATTTCCTCTTTACAATCATGAAATTTCATGAAATTATATAAAAAGTTGGAAGAAGGATTTCAATTTTTTATCAGTTGTAGACCATGTTGTACTGCAGTTGAGCTAGGCGTAATGAAGATAAAAACTTCATAATTTTACAGCAAAACCCATACAGAAGGTAGCTGTAGTAAGCTGGGTGGCACAACTCTTAATATCTCCTTCACCAATTCATCAAAACCATCAATTACTCGCTGTGCCAGTAAACGCTGTTATCGGGATCCATTTCAAATGTTTACACTACCAAATACGAACAGAATAACGAAAAATGTGAGAGAAAAATCAGACCTGAAGTGAAGAAGGCGATAAACTAGCGAAATTTGAAGATATTTTAGAAAAAGGCTAAAGAGAAGAATCGCAAGAGAAGGTGAAAGGAGAAAGAGTGAATAAAAAGGAGCGGAAAAAGAGGACAAAGAAAGTGGAGACGTCGTTTGATGATGTGAAGGAGTCGAGGGAGCTCTGCGAGTCTGGTGAAAGTGTTTATAACAAAACGTTAGCCAAGGAAGGAAGTAAAAATATGGGTGCATAATTGTAGGAATTTCCATAGCTGAGTGAAACAAAATGAGACGCTTCCGAATCTTTTATCCATAAAAAACGCACACACAAGAACGGAGCAAGGAGCGTGAGGGTGACGTGGCAGGGAGGATTTCAGACAGGATTGAAGGAAAAGAGAGAGAAATGGGAAGAGATATTCGGATGCTGCGACAGTCGGCCCGGGAGAAGGGAAGAAGATTAAAGGGGAGGAGGAAAGGAAATGGGGATAATGGTGTTTGGGGGGGAGGATGTGGAGGGGAGAATTGCGGAATCCGGAGAAGATAATGATGGACGGGATAAAATTCGGAGGATGAAAATCGAGAGGAGACGGGAAGAGGATTTGGAGAGCGGAGGACCATTCGAGGGAGAGAATACGGGGATGAGGAGACAGTGGCGGATTCAGAAGGAAGGGGGAAAGGAGGGAGATTTCAAATCCAAAAATAGTTTTTTTTTTAATACTCGGGCTAATAATTTTACATATTGACACAAACCATAATGTTGTCCCATAGACTTTTCTGGCATTTTTTATTCGTTGATTACGAGGTGTCACCGCGTTGTTTGTCATAAGTGGACGTCGGTTTCGCCAGAATTCCACAAATGATGATGGGAAACAACGCGGCGAAAACTTGACAGTTGGAGGGATCGTAAACCATTAAGGGCGGATCCAGGATTATTTTCTGGGAGGGGTCGGATTAGCAAACGGTCTTTTCATATTTGGGATTAAAAAACTAGGTATGAGCAAAACTTACTCTACGAAATATACTCTTTATTTTATTGTAAAAGTTATATAAATTTTTATACTTTTTATATTAAAATGTAAGATTTATTAATATTTGAATTAAAAATCTTGCCTTTCTAAGCGCTAGGGGGGGGGGCACGTGCCCCCATGTTCCCCCCTCTAAATCCGCCAATGGATACTATAATGTATTGATGACGCTCCAGATTAATTCTCTGACAAAAATATTTATGCAGAGCCATATTCAAAATTGACCAAAACATAATACAATAAAAATACAACAAAGTTTAGCAAAATTCTGTAATCATTTAACACTTTAAATACCACGTGCTGAGGTTATTTTCATTTCGATGACTTCAAGAAAATAGAGAATAAATTAGTTGTGCTAGAATTTTAAAAGCATGGGTCAGAATTTTCTTGTGGTATATGATTACACACTATGAAGCTATTTGTCAAATTCTGATGACGTGCTGTATCCACTCATTACCAGGCACTCTATAAATACTTGGAAAAAAATCCTAAGTTAGAAATCGAATACGAATTGTGATGCCGAGAAGACATGGAACTCTTCATGTTGCGGCTTACTTTTGTATCGTGTATTCCACATTGCCTAACCTCTAGGAGGTTCCCCTCCAACAAAGTGTATACCTGGAGCTAAATTCGTAACAAGAATCAATATAAAAAAATCAGGAAAAATCACTTTCATATAGCTAAAAAACAAAATTTTTAAGCGAGTGGTCATCCATAGAGAGCGATAAGCGATGTATTTACATTAAAGTAGAAACCACCTGTCAGGTAAAAACGAAATTAATCGCTAAAAATAACAATTTTTCCGCTATGAGAATAAAAATTTCCACGCATCGATTACATCTAGAAACTTGATAATTTAATTTTTCCTACTCTTTTATAAAATGGGGGCGAAAAATTGATCATAATGTCAATCTAAAGTTGAGAATAAAATTTGGAAAAGTTCAAAGAAAGGTTAACATTTATTAAACTAACAATTTATGTGTGAGCTTACCATAAATAATGACGCGAAAAATGTACATCAATTTTTTTGCCTATGTTACACAAAAACCACTGGGAAATAGATTACAAAAAGTTAGTTACCTAAAAGGCTTAAATTTTTCTTCGCTGGTACATAATTCTAAGGGTATTTCCTCTATATTGCCTAACCTTCCCGAAAGTCCCCCAAAAAAATTAATTATATATGGGTCCGCCACTGAATGCGAATGAGGTGAAAGCGAGGAGAGAGAAAGGTGAAAGAAAGGGAAAGGCAGAGAAAGAGAGGAAGAAAAATACGTAGATTTGGAGAAGGGCGCTCGCAGATGGCAGCACGAGAGGAGAGAGTTAATTGGGAGGCGGAAAAAAAGGACGCGGATCGTGGAGACAATGGAAAGTCGAGGCTTCTGCATGCGGGAAAGAGGAGGGGGGGGAAAGGGGGCGAAATTAGGCACGAGTGGCGTGAGAGATGGGGGAGGGAGTGAGAGAAAGGGAATATGCGAATAAGGGTCGGATTGGAAAGGATCCTTGAGGGACGGAGGGCGATGACCGGGAACAGATAGGATAGATTTCGGGGACGGAGCTGGAAGGATAGATACACAAATGCGAGGATGAATTTCATGCGGACGGACAAGCAGTAGTTATTAGGGTGGAGGACCATATTCAAGGGTCATTTGTACCATTAAGGGTACGTCCACCGCTCTGGTCATCATTATCAGGGTTTCAATCCACATATAGTTTATGGATTCAGCCATATAACCCACCATTATTTCCCGATCAAATTGGATTCCATCAGATCATGAAAATTCATCTTCATCACAAATTATATTTGCAGACTTCCCCACAGAAATTTCTCATATATATTACACTCGGAGCCCGCCTTTTAAAACTCAAAATCATTCCAAACCGGAATCATGGACTCATCGTTCATTTTTTCCTGTGAATATAGAAGGGAAGAATCGCCAGCAATTTGTTGGCGTAGCCCATGTTTGGTTTGCTCGGAGCATGCCATTGGTAATGATCTGATAATTAACAGTTGGAACAACGACCCCGTTTCGCAGGATATTCACGAACTTTCGGATGGAAAACCCCAAAAATAAAAACCCTTATGCAAAAATCATGATTTGGAGAGAGCGAAGAGAAGTTAATTAACGTCTACTGATAAGATAAGACATTGCACATTTTTCCACTAGGTCGCTTAATTGATCGAATTAACTGTAAATCGTGCGAAGTCTAAATAAATATTAGAATTTCCAACTTATCGTTCCACGAACCAAGTATGGTAAAG
The DNA here is from genome assembly GCF_921293095.1 of Ischnura elegans. NCBI lineage: Eukaryota > Metazoa > Arthropoda > Insecta > Odonata > Coenagrionidae > Ischnura > Ischnura elegans. The sequence goes on from NC_060246.1 coordinate 29,067,017, forward strand.
AAATACTGATTAAAATAGTGGAAACAACAAAATATAGGAAAGATATATTTTAAAATTTAGGTATAATCAATGGTTATTCTGCATCTGCCCCCAAACTATCGGTGATTACGATTATTGATGCATAACGCCCATTCCTCACCCCTATCCAGTGCCCAACGGGAAACAGTCCTTTCATCTCCTCCCAGTCCTGCATCCTAATTTCTCCGCGGGACACGATTTTTTTTTAATTCCACGATTAAAAGGGTGGAGGTATTAGGCGTAAATGCGCGGGAAGTCATTACTGCAGCAAATACCCGTTCGCCCAAATGAAGGAGATCGGGCAGAAACACTGTGGGGGCATTTGCAGAGATGCGGGCTGGAGGATGGAGAGCTGGGAATGGTGGTAGGAAGACTGTATTCCAATGAACTAGTGGGGAGAGAGAGGAGGAGGCAGAGTACATCCACATACTATTCCGAAGGCTGCCTCAACAGGCCTGTGAAGGGGGGTGTTAGGATACAATCTGCTAACAAAAAAAATCGAATTTAATATACGGTGCGCGTTCGAGGCACTGAGTTACACCTAGGATTTAATAAATCTCTTCATTATGCGGAGGTAAAACAAATTCCTATATCTATCCGTCCGTTAGAAACAAATCCCTCTCATGTGTATCATTTCTGTCGGAGATAGAAACATATTGAGGTTCCAAGATTTTCCCTGTATCGCTTTGAAACATATCTGTTCTCAACAGCTAAAGCAGGATGCCCCAAAAGATTCTCAAACGGCTCCTAGCCTTATCCGGGTAAAAGCTGAGTAACGCTCTTTGCTCGATCGTAGCATTTTGGACGAAACGCACAGCTTTCATTTCTATTTTATTTAGCGTAACAGAGCGCACTTCTTTCCATTGCATCAAAGTTTTTACTTGGGTTTTACGTCTTCGCAGCGCGTATCCTCCCAGTCTCTAGAGGCTCCCAGGCGTATACGAACTAAAGCTGCGTAACACTCTCTGCTAACCAGTTCCTGGCCAAAAGAAAGGTCGGTTCGAAGAGACTGTTAAAAGGGGTTAAGAGGGTATAACCTGCCGGTATGCAATGGACATATGAAGTTCGTACTAAAATCCATGGGAGAATTTCAAGTCAAGGATGTTACGAGGATCAGGATAAGATGAAATAAAGACAGTGATATGCAGAGGCGTTGTTTTTGATGAGCGGGAGAAGTGCGCGTTGCTGAGAGACCAAACAAAGGAAGGGACGAGACAGGAAGCGTGGTGGGAGAGAGAGGTATGCGTGTGAAAGGTATGGAAAGGGGAGAATGAAATGATAAAAGGGAGGAAAATGAATGGATGATAAGGGTGCAGGAGTCGAGAGCGGATAAAGAGGGCGGAGAGAGTTAGGCGAATGGGAATGAAAAGGCTTTTGCATGTGAGGCGAGAGGAGAGGGAAAAAGAGTGAGGGATGAGGTGAGATTAATTTTGGTCGAGAATAGCCAAATAAGGCGAAGGCGGGAGACCGGCGCAAATGCTGAGTCGCGATGAAACTGTTTTCGGTCGCGCGGAAAGATGCGATGGCATTCGGCGGGCGGGGGGGGGGGGTTTGGAGGGGGAAATTGGCCGAGCTGTGAGAACAGAGAGGGTGGGATGGAAGAATTGGGGTGGCCAACGCGAGAAGGGAGAATGCCGGAAAGGAGAAATATGAGAAATCGGAAGGTTCAAGGAAACAAAAGGGAACGCAGGGATTCTTCTCCTATTGCATAATTTGGATGTTTTGCTTCATGCGTCGGTTCGGACAAGGGTTCGGTAATCTTTTCAAGCGAGCAAGTCATGCGTTCAGATTGATGATGCCGCGTAAGATGTGAGTACATACAAATGGTTATACGAGAAATTTCTTTGAATAAATATTTATGAGCACATTTTCAGACATACACTGTCTCGTTCCATACTTTCGTTATATAAATCAATTAAATAATAAGCCAAAATTATTTTTTTATAACGGTTTCGAGGAATTTATTTTAGTTTCATGGGGTTAATAACCACTTGTTTACACTACTAATGTCCACAGCATTGGATAAATATAATTTTTTTAAATTTATGTTCCAATAATGTGCAAAGTAGTTTTTGGAAATATGTTATGAACGATTCGAACTACAAATGAATGAGTATACGTGACAGCAACCAATTTTCACGTATAAATTTCAGTTGATATGTTATAGGAATGTAAATTTAGCCAAAAACCGACCATTTTTTAACAATAAACCATTCAAAATAATCCAAATAACCATTTTTATTTCATTAAACCACTTTCTGTTGCTCATCTGAATTTTTCATCAAACTGAATCCTCAACTACTCCACAAAATGAATTCATAAACAACGTATAAAACGCACTTATTACCAGGTAGCTAAATATAAAAAACTTAAGTGCAAGTTAGGGTAAGAATATTAGAGTCAAATCAAAGCCTCTGGTGGAAAATTACGATATCTCATGTAGTACTGTTTTCAGATATCGAAAATTTCCTTTGAGGCGAAAGCTCAAAAATGCCACTTGCCCATTCAATAAAGAAACATAATTTTAAGGAGAACAAAATTAAAAATCAATTTCTTCGATTAATCGATCGATAGGAAATTATTATATGATATTTATTTATATTGGAAGTCAAATATTTGTTTCCGTTTAAATGTAGTATAGCGTGGATTTAAAAAATTGCCTAAATCGATCTCTTGAATTCAAAGTGACCAATCCTATTCTGACTGAATCACGGCCAATTGTTCTCCCAACGTCCTAATGTAAAACACGTGGCAAGATAAGAACGGATTGACGAGTGAATGAGAGATGGGACTTTTGAATAATCATATGAATCAGGCATCAGAGATTCCCCTTCCAAGATTTTATTTTCATTGACAGTACATTTTCTTATACCACCTCGCTTCTGTATAATTTTTGTTTTGGAAGCCCAAAGGTTTCACTTGGGACATGAATCTGGATCCACTCTGCTAGTGGCCAAGTACTCCATCCTCTTTGTCACGGATCTGCAAACAAAGGCCCGCGGGGCACATCCGGCCCGACATATAATTTCATACGCCCCGGCAAGGAAACTCATGTGTGTTTACCTACAAACTTTTACAACTGGCTCATCTAATCTGAAACCTGATTTTAATGAATTTTGAAGTCAAAACGACAGTATCCTTCGTCTCACCTTTTCGGCTGCATAAAACTAACGACAGGAATATAATTAGATTATTCTTATTTTTTCCAAAAATATATTTTTTAATATTTTTCGAAGTTTATACTCTAAATCTTCGAGGAAATTAAATTATTGGCACTGATTTGATTTTTTGAAGTTTTTATTCCTTCGGCCCGCATAAATGAGAGACGTATGAATAATGTGCCCCTAAATTTGAAAGTTTGGAGACCTCTGCTCTAAGCCATCTTGCTCTCCTCAAACTCTGTGCACGCAAATCACTGAGACTTTGACTTTTCTTTTTTTTACCTGGCTCAGGTTAGGCCACAATCCGACGCCATCTTCACCTGGGCTAGGGTTTTACATCGGAGAAATTAGATACAATCCATTCGTAATTCAAATAGTACATTTCAGTGTAAATGAGAATTAACCACACGAGATAGGTAAGAAAGTCCTTGATAATTGAAAATTAAAACTTTGTGTATGTGCACAGTATTTATTATTGTACTACGCGTTTCAGCGAATCACCTCCCCCATCATCAGGTACAAAAGGTATTGTAAATGTGTATTGTCGAAATGTATTCTACACATATCGCCATAATCAGGCACAAATGTAAAATTTTGTACCTGATGATGGCGAAGGTGATTCGCTGAAACGCGTAGTACAATAATAAATACTGTGCACACACACAAAGTTTTAATTTTAAATCATCATTAATACGTTCCACAACATGGCAAACACCGTTGAATACAAGAAATTTCTTGTCACGTATTGTTAGGCACATATGTTACGTCCAAAAATCTTCCTTTGGTGTTAGTAAAGCTGATAAATTAAGAGGTAATCCTGAGAGAGAGAGGGAGAGAGATAGAGAAAGAGAGGTGCAGGAGGAGGGGCGGTGTGAGTGAGGGGTGGGTCGCGCAGATGCCCGAGAGATGGCGCGCGCGTCGGAAAGGAGGAAGAATGGCACGGGAAGGAGGAGGAGGAGGAGGGAAATGTATGAGCGAGAGGATTAAAAAAAAAAAAGGAGGTGTTAAAATAATGAAGCGAGGAGGCACACGAGAGGGTGGGCGTGCAGGGGAGTAGTGTGTGGAGGGAGGGGTGTGGTCGGTGGAGGAGCGGAGTCGTCGTCGTCGCAATGAAAGAGCTCCGAGGACAATGACCGTGGGAAAGACGATATATGCACGCCGCGCCCCCAACCCTCTCTCCCGAGGGAATAAGATGAAAGGGCGGGAAGGACAAATAGGCGAGGTAAGGGAGAGCTGGGAGGCACGCAACGATTTGGGATAGGGATATATATATATATGTGTGTGTGTGTGCCTGCACGAGGGATGGCAAAAGGATTCGGAGATAGAGAGAGGGGCAGAAGCAATCGGTACGCGAAATACGATATCGATAGTCGGAGGAACGGCCGAGTGGAGATTGCAGCCGTGGAGGAGGGGGGGGGGAGGAATTTGGATCGCATAAGCGCTGCGGGCAGAGTCGAAGGGAGACGTTCAAAGAGCACCACTCTGTATGTGCTGGGAGCAGATATCGTCGGGCATGGATTAAAGGAGAAGGGTGAGCGATTGGAGTTGCGGAGAAAAATCTCAGGTCACGATCATCGACGAGAAAACTATGAAAAATAATTAATGCTGCAAAGATGACATGTAGCTAAAAACTCATTTTTATTCGGGTTTCGGGGAATTTATTTTAGTTTCCTGGGGTCAACAATACCTTCTTTATACGACTAATGTCCACAGTATTGGATAAACATCATTTTTTAAATTTCTGTTCCAATAATGTATACCATCAAAGTATTTTTTGGAAATATATATTGAGCGATTCGAATGACAAATGGATGAGTATACGTGACAGCAACCTGCGACCAATTTTCACGTATGAATTTCGGTTGATGTGCTATAGGAATGTAAATTTAGCCAAAAAATCGACCATTATTTTAGCAATAAACCATTCAAAATAATTCAAATAAACATTTTTATTTCATTAAACCACTTCCTGTTGCTCATCTGAATTTTTCATTAAATTGAATCCTCAACTACTCCACAAAATGTATTCATATACAACGTAGAAAGCGCACTTATTACCAGGTAGCTAGATATAAAAAACCTAAACTACGGGTTATTGCAAGAAAATTGGAGTCAAATGAAAGCGCTTGGTGGAAAATTACGATATCTTATTTAGTATCTTTTTCAGATATCGAAAATTTGTTTTGAGGTTAAAGCTCAAAAATGCCACTTGGCCATTCAACAAAGAAACATGATTTTCAAGAGAACAAAATTACATCGGGCATCAGAGATTACCCATCCAAGATTTTATTTTCATTGACAGTACATTTTCTTATACCGCGAGAATATGCGGGAAAAATATGAGTCTAAAAAAGTTTTGCTAGAAAATATATCATTGAAAATATTAAACTATAGGTAAATAATATTTTTTATGTTATTTTGTCATTCAAAACTGCAAAATAATTGTAATTTATCGGACACAATGGTCCACCAACCCTTGTGGCAGTAAGGGTGGGCATAAAAATGGAAGTTCTCGCACTAAGCCAGTAACTTCAAGGGTTCACACTCCACAATGCTCCTATCAGTACAGACGATCGCTAATTTAACACTATTGCCCGTATCGCACATTTTTATTCTATTTAATTGAATTTTAAGATATTTCTTTCTTCTACTGATAATTATTTATCTACTCTATTATGGAAATGTGAATTGGAATAAACCGTTCGACTCGGTGGAAAGACAAAGAGCACTTAATTTAAATCATTGGACTGTAACACAACACTATCATTTGAGGGCCGCAGTATGAGACCCAAGTGAGCGTATATACATACTAACGCGAAACACGTATTTAAGTTTTTTTCCTCCGTGCATGTCCTTGCATTAACGGTGATGGATCGATCCGTGAGTTTTTATGTCCCGCTTTAAGCTCGTAAATCCTTGGCTCACCGGTAACTTGGGCACTTCAGTGACTAATAAAAAAACGAGCATCAACATTGCGAACTAAATTTAAGTCCGCGGCTGACGTGAACATCATATGAATTCGCCCTTAAAATTATTCGGAATGGATAAAAATTTTAAGAGCATTAAATTGGTCACTGGTTGATGATTAAAGAGCGATTATAATTATCACCTTGAGAATAAGGGCTAGTGGGGTGAAGAATTTCCTAAATTGGGAGTATAAAAAGTTGATAATACAGTATTAGGTTCAGATACCTTTCACAGTAGCACGGAGACTTATATTCTCACAAGCACTCAGTATTTCCAGGTCCGGTAGAAACAATTAAGTATGAGATAATTCTGAAAACATAGGGGTAGAAAACCATACTTCCCTAGAATAACAAGGGACTCAAATCCCAGGTGCCGCTGAGTCAACCAAATATCTCAATGCATATACTCATATAGTCCTTTTATTATTCATGTACAGGCTAGCGTCTGGCGTCTTAAGTCTCCAGCCACTTCTCTATGGAGGCGACTTGCGGGTAATTACATGCATGCATATTTTTGTGTTAAAATGACCCAACAGACATGAGATTTTTCTATTTCATTCCTCAATCGAAGTACTTAAGTACACAATTTTAACATTTTAATTTTCTTAAGTCCAAAAACCATACGGGGAAACGGTTGCAAAAATTCCAGCAACTTAAGCCAACATTAGTGAAACGGTATCCACAATTACGTATGAAGCGATATAATTCATTATTTCATGGAACCTGCGCATAAATATTTGCTTCGAAAGTTGTAATTGTAATATTTTATTTTAGGTCCAGAATTTATGGCCAACTGAATGCATTCGCTTCAATAGGCATGCCCCAAATTTACTCGCGTATATAACTTGAAAAGGATTTAAAAAAGCATTTTATTTAAACATTTTCAGCTACTGTTCTTTTTTATCATTTTACAATAATGAATTCCATTCCTCTATTCCAAAACATAGGCAATGAATGCAGTAATCACCGGCCAAAATTTCATATCTCGCAACTTTAATTGGAAGCATAACTGTAATTGTCGCGGATGAAATAATTTTATCCACCGAAGTTGGGTTTTAATTTGGGCATTGTTAGGTACAAAAAAACGGTACCGATTCGCTGTAAAGAGTTACCCATGTCAAAAAATAAAACATAAAAAATAGTAAATGCTTTTCGGAATAAAAGTTAAGGCTAGCATTATTACTAATTAAATTAAATGAGGGACTCCGCATTAAAATTAACTGACCATATAAAAATTATCCAATTTTTTAAAACAAGCAAATAAAGTGATATTTTAATCAACAAAGAACGGCGAAAAACTGCCCAAAAGTAATGGGACCTTTTTTTATTTCATAACTTTTTTATACAATGTATTTAAAAAACCTCAACTAGTATTTCAAAAATATAAAATACAAAAGCATATGTTATACGCAATACCTAGGGTGGCAATATAAATTTTTAAAGGTAAAAGAACAAAGAGAATTATAAACCAATTACATTTAACATTTCTTGGTGAAAATAGCTGATCTTTGGTTTTAAAAGAATTGTTCCAGCCTAATTTCTTTGAAATCTTACCCGTATATTCCAGGAGAGAAGCGTTCGGGAAATATCACAATCTGTAATAAGGTGAAAATTGACGAGACCTCAATTCATCAACGGTATAAAAAAAGGGCCAATCCATTAAATTATCGATTACGACAACGCTTGTAAGTGAGCTCTTCATCTTATCTCTCCAAAATATGGTTATAACTTGGTGGGAACGCCATGGCTAACGACGCATTATGTTATAAAGCTTAAGGAGCAACACATTCATGGTAGGGTCACGAGACCGTAAGAGATAAATGCGAAACGAAGATTCGGATCAATCAATAACGATAGGGCTAAGAAGGACAATCGGGTTCCATGGAAACGAGAAAAAGGAAAATCTTTGCATGATTCTCGGATAAGTCGTGGAGTAGGGAAGGGTGGGCCGGAGAAGAGGCACGGTTGCCATCGCATGAAGTGGAGAACTATGAATTGAGAGATATGAATCTTGGAGACAGAGGAGAAAATCTGAAAATGAGGCAGTGGGAGTTTGGCGATGAAGTCATCGTTCCGCGTGAATTGACTCGTTAGCTGACCATCGATAATTAATTAATGTATTTGAAATATCACGAGATCCGTACTTTTCTTTTCTCAATCCGTCGCACAATGGATTGCAATCGAAAAAGGCAAAAATTATAAAATGACACTAAAACGAAGTGGTACGTGAAACTTTACAAAAATATTCAAAATTTGTTTACAATCGATGAGCGGGTTGCCAATTAACATTTAAATTCGCCGTTGCCTATATTCAGGCTTGCAAACATGGAAAAATTTTCTGTGGAACGGCATTTTTCAGTTTTCTTGGAAAATCTTACAAATTAAGTACCTGCTGACTCTAACTTATTTCCTTAGATTTTCGTGGCTAAATATCAACTGCCTAAACCTCTCCGCAGATAAGTTGATGACGTCACTGGCTCCTGTCGAACGGGTCACCGCTTCTCCTCGGTCTCGCATTGTTCGTCATATTTCACATTAATATGAACACTCAATGAGCTGTTCTTCCTGAACGAGCAAATGAACCGTACGTCATCATCCTACAGCAAAAGGACACTCATTTTACTCACGTGAGAGAACGGATGAAAGATAAAAATCTTGTCTTCGCCGTACCTCATCTTTCCCTAAAAAAAATACAATTGATAACTGCCAATTCCATAGAGATTTGTACAGTACAACATCGACCGGTTTCATCACTCCCACGTCATTATCATGAGGAAATACAACTTTTTATAAGGTATAACAACAGAGGAACCTAAGGACTATGGTGTGGAGGTCAAGGTGAGTCATAGCTAGGCTAGGAGTGGACGGGACCAAATATTTTGTGGAAGGGGAACGAGGAGCTGGTGTAGCGGAGAATTTTACTATGGTACCATGTCTTCAAACAGACATTTTTCGAACAGGCTGGCATGTATCATAATCTCAAACTTCTAATATAATCCAATTTAGCATCTTTGTCAACAGCATGTACAACATCAGCATCTGCAGATACTGTATATTCTTTTAGATGCAGAAAAAAATCTACATTACTTCAGCAAATGAAGCACAAAGATTTAAATACACAATTTTGTTCATAGAGTTTATACTTATTCCAGAAACGGTTTCATGAAAAAAAAAAACTATTTTCTTATTGTTTGATTACTAAGAAAAATCAAGAGATCATAATTTATAAAACAATAAGCCCATATTTTCCGTTTTTCTTTCCATCGCCAACTTCTCGAGTAATTGGCCGCGGAAAACTCGACGACTTTTACCCTTTCGCAGGTTAGCAAATGACGTCACGAGCTTGTTCCGAGAGGGTCATCGCTTCTCTGCTTAGCCTCGACCTTGCGCCTCTATCTCACGTGGTTCGTTGTAGTTTACACTTTTATGAGCTATTCTCTCCCTCAGAGAATGGGTTCTCCCTAAACGAGTAAATGAACCAGAACTAAAGATGTCACAAACTCATTAATAGTGGGGGAGCATCTTTCAGGTTTACTTATTTTAAAAGTAAGTACCAGAAAATTTCTGAATTAGAAAGATAGTTTCGTCGTAGTATATCTTTTCCCTTCCCTTCAGCGAATTCTTTGAATGAATTGGGATTTCAGGTTTGAGAGAACGTCCCCATTTCGGGAGGGAAAGTTGGGAGGAGAGTGGTCGGCGAGTGGTTTGCGGAAAGGATAAGCAGACGAAGAGAGAGCTGAGAGGCTGCGGCGGGCAGGGCGGTCGCGGAGGGAGAGAATGGGAGATTCAGGGAAGAAAGCTCCATAGGGATGCTGTGGAAAAGGGACAGGGTGCAGAGGTAGGAACGGGGGGGAGTCGCACAAAGCGCGAGAGTAAAGTTAGACGGTGCCAGGTATACGCAGAGAATTCTCGGAAGTAGATTAAATTTTCGCACAAATATAAGCCAGGCCCACGGGAGAAAGGAACATCAATGAAAGGAGCAGTAAGAGGAAAGTTTAACAGCGATAGCAGTAGGTAGCGTGGTCAGACAGAAGTTGAGGGTGTGTTAAGTCCGTCCTTTAAATCAAAATTAGTTTTCCAATGAGATGTTATTAAATTGAGGTTCAGATAAGGAGAAAGGTGAGGTTTATTTGCGAATGATTAGCGATGTTGCGGTAATGCATCACAACTTATCCTCTTTCTATCTACTGTCTCTCGCAATGAAACCACTGTAAGCAACTAATGTATGATTATTTTCAATCGCTGTGAATTATCATCTATTAACCATCTCCATTGCTAATTTATAATACTTTCCTGTTATTTCACTGTTGATACAAATTATTATCGAAGCATTCTTCTATATAAAATTCGCCTAGGATACTTCCATCTCGTTTCCCCTCAATAAACAACTGATTCAGAGTTTCATATTACGAGACAATTGGGAATTGATGCATATCCACACCATACGAACACGTCAAGGTCAAAAATAATTAGTATCATAGTAACATAGAGCATCATAGTAACTCTGCATGAGAAAATGCCAATGATTCCTCTCCCTCAGCTCCCTCTTTTTGAAACTTTGACTAATATATAACTAAATATAATAAAGCTTAATGAGTGGAAAAAGATGAATCCTCAATTAAAAATACGGATTTTAAGAGAGAAAATGACATGGAAGTGAAGACAGAGAGAGAGAGAGATGTAAAATGAACAATCGACTTTAAGGGTATTGAGGAGTAAATTATATTTGAGAGATTTAACACAGTTCTTGATTCATGGAATACAGATAACGTTATATAGGTGGTCTTCTTATGTCATTGTAAATATTTAAAACTAAAATGTAATCCCTCTTCCGGTGAAATCATTATTTGACGCAAAAAACAGGAATTTTCAACCGTCCTGACGGAATTTGAGTAGATTCAGGTTGCGTAATAACAGTTTCAGATGGGTATTATCCTCCAGAAAGTTTTCTTTATGCATTATAATGGGGGAGTCATGTGCTAGAAAAATGCTGTAATTTTTAAAGTTTCTCTGTAAAATTAGGAAGGAAACAAAAACTCGAGAGAACAGGAAACATCCACCTCAAATTCGCAAACAGTATCTCCCTTGCATGAGCTGAAAAATAACTGAGGCAATCGACAATGTTATCATGGAATAATAGAGGCGTCCCAGAAACTTGAGAACGGAAGAAAATATCCATCTGCGCACCAGATCCCGCTTGAATGAAACGAAAATAAACAAATATATTCGCCATTAAATAAAACATAAACAGGGAAAAGGCAGTCGCCGATTAAGAAATCTGAGAGTGCCGGGAAACATCCAGGTTACGCGCACAACTACTTGGTCGAATGAGCCGAAAATTTAGTGCCAGAGGGAAAATAAGTCAAATGGGGAGCAAGGGGCAGGTGGGTGAGTAAGCCAGCGGTTGCATAACCTATTTGCTTTTCCCGACCAATCCCTTCCCGAGCTCCCACACGCAGAAGTTGTGCACAGGGACCCCCGGATACCCCTCCTCTCCACCCAAAACCCCCCATCCCCAGGTCTAGGGTGCCCTCGACTCAGAAGTTGAGGGTGCAGACCCTGCAAACTCTTGAACTATATCCCCCTTGCCTACCTTCCCCATACTTCCTTCAAACGACTCCCTCGCCAGTGGCTTAGCGTAGGTTACCACCGCACGAGCGATGAATCAGAGGTGCTGAGCTAAATCCATGTGGTGTTTAGATCATTAGATAAAGGCAAGTGCATAAAATATTGCTTCCATTCTTCTGCACATTTTTCTAGATGTTTCTTTATGCGCTATTGTGGACTGAAATTTCATTTTTCTCCTTAAAAAGCTTATTATAAGCTTTTTATAAGGTAATTCTGTCGTCATTTCTATAATTTTGCAATGTGGAATACTAAAACTGAAACATTTATGAGATGAAAAGGAAAAACATTTGTCCCACCAGATTCGCCATTGATATTTCATGATAATTACTTTTCATAAAATTAGATTACCATCAGTGATATATTTTACAAAATTCTTGAATTAGCATCTAATTATTTCCCCACCTGGTATTGCCCTTACAGTCATCCCCCGCAAGTCGAAAGTACCTAAGAGACTTCTTTTTCCATTCTCAGGCTTTCTGCATTCACTGAACATCATCTTTGAACATCATCATCTTCTCTTTCCAATTCCGATAGAAACGAAAAAAATAATCATTAAGATATTTTTCGAAACGGATAGGTATAGGAGTTCTCTTTCCCAGGATAATGAAGGACTTTAATTAATGCTAGGCGAAATTAAGGGCATCAAAACCATTCCAAACCATCTTCTACTCTTTTTTTATATGCGACTGGTGTCTTGATACCCCCTGCCTAACGCTTATTGGGACGGCTGGCGGGGTAGTACGTAGATGTACCTAAGAGAAGCTAAGACAATGAAATCAGTCCAAACCGCACCATCTTTTCTTCTCTTTTTTTAAACGGCTAGTGTGTTAACAACTCCTGCCAAACGCTTATTGAAGTGGCTAGTGAGGTAGTAAGTAGATGTATGCATGTTTCGTCACTGATTGACAGCGATTCTGCCCCTCCAACTGGCGACATATTACCCGGGGCGAACGCCCGCTCTGCCCCCACCCCCAAGGATATTTCCTCTCCTTTCCCCATCCTTTTCTCTCCTAACCCCTGCCCACCTTTCCGAGTTCGCTCTTTCGACCGCGGGGGCAGAGAGAGAGATGGAAGCAGGCAGCGAGTATCTGCTCTCATGCCGCGGAACACCGATTCCATTAACGACAGCCTTGCCTCTGCAACGCCTCGCCTTCTTCCAGGGGTGGTGAGAGAGAGAGAGAGGATGGAAGTGCGTGCTTGAGGGAGCAGAGAGAGGAAGTAAAGCCTTTTGGTTGGGCAGGGAAACTTCAGATCAAGTTGGAACAAAGGATCTCATGGGCCCTCCACCAGGTTGTATCCTTCGCCGTGGCAGAGATTTCGATTTACCTAATTTCTGTTAATTTCGGAGCTGAATGAATTCATGGCTCTTGTTCCATCAATAAATTTGGTCATAATTTGGAGGGTTTTCCGAGAATGCCTATTCAATCAGCTGCAGAGGCGGTCGGCGATTCTAAAATCGAATCGTTCAAAGCAAAGAGGAAATCAAACGAGGGAAATGTCCAATAAGAATGCAAAACCCTTTTCCTGATTATTTTCGCTCGCAGTCAAGATTCACGTCAGGCAAAAGGGCTCTGAAAGCAAAATGCCTTTTGGAATAATACGGTTAGGCTTGTCAGACACTTCCGCATGTAACGCTCGGTCATAGATCTACAGCACAAAATTTCGTGCCCAAATCAGGTGAGATTTCCAAATGGAGTGGTTCTCCTTTCATGAATGAGATAACAGACGTTCAGCCCTCCCCTGTTTTGTACCATAAACTATTACGCTCAAATTTAAACAAGGAAAATATTCCCCCGAGATAATCGAGCAATATAAAATAGTGGCCGTTGCTAAACGATAGTGTACGCCAATTGTTTCAATAAGTTATACATCTCAGTTTCATAAAATGTTTTAAATGTGTATTTTTGAGCCCACAACCCAGAAATCTCTGTCTTCTTAAGATATAAAAATTTTTAAGAACAATGTTAACAGCAACAATTGGTATGCCATTGATATACTACAAATATCATGGGATATTGTAACATTTAGATGTAAAGAGGAGGTTACCTACATCTACATACTACCCAGCAAGCCGCCTCAATAGGCGTGAGCTGGGAGGAAAATGCACCATATAGATATGATATTGGTGCAAATTATAACCGCCATAAGTGAACTATTATGCTAATATTCTAGTATTTTTAAAATAAAGGACAAAATATCACTGGTAACAGCATCATATTGAATTTCCCTACGAAAACAGGCAATATTTTTCTTCTGTGATCTAGAAAGAGGTTTTCCAAAAACAAAAATAAAAATGACAATAAACTTAAAGTAAATAAGTTATAATGACTTGTGATATTCGTACAAGCGTATGTTAATCAAGGGTTTATAGTATCTGGGTTATGAATTGTACTGAACATAACCTCCGTTGAGGCCTGGTAGAATGATATTCAAATGTATTGATAAAACGAGAATAGAAAATTATTTTCTCGGTGCTTACGTTTAACACTCAATGTTCCGCAATATTTCCAAATAAAAACGTATGAGAGGCACCTAGATCCGCCAAAACCTCATAAACGAGCGAAAATATCCAGACTGTGGAGTGCAGAATCAACACTCGAAAGAAAGCAGGAAATATGAAACGAGAAGACATTGTGGCAATTAATGGTCTAAGCAGAAAATAAACACTTTATGGCAATACTTAATTGCGAAGTGATAAAAATTTGACATCATTCGTTAGGAATAATTAATCGCTATACAGCATATTATATTTACAAATCAGGCTTGGTTTCAGGTGATGCATACTTTGCTGCTTCCCCTTTATCATACAGGCGATGGCTGGTCCATCAATGCAAAGGCATTGAGCCTCACTTTGTGAAACCTTATGGAGGTACACAGAAAACGCTTTGTATTTATACACGGTTTGTTAGATGGGCCGCGGTTTAGAGCGCCGCTTTCAAGACAAGGACCTGGGTGTATTATTGCAATCGATGAACTCACCGCACGATGAGATGCTATCAAAGGCAGGGCGGATTGGGAGGGAGGGGAAGGTGGACAAATCGTGGAGACCAGCCGACCCTTGTGCCCATTAAGATCGACCGCACAGAGCTTTGCACTTCCGTCCCTTATAACCCTCGTATCCCTCTCTCTACCTCTCTATCTCTCTACTTCGTTCCCTTTGGCAGAGGTGGAGAGAGAGAGAAGCAGAATTTGGTCCACGATTACCTTGATCGCGCCTTAGGGTTTTAATTTTATGCTTTGACATGTTGCAACACAAAATTTCATTGATTTTTTGGTTTCGTAGTGGTATTCATGTTTTTTAAAGAATACATTTATGGACGCATGATGAAAAAATTGACTTTTCTATCATTGAAAACCGTTGCTGATGAAGTCTTCTCGGGAAATCAGCCGGGTCAGGATGCACATTGCTGTCTGGGAGGGGGGAGGAGACAAACTGGTGAGGCAGCAATGTCCATCCTGACCCGACTGATTTCCCGAGAAGATTTCATCACCAAGATTCGCCGGGAAAGCACCAAATCTTTCATATTTAAAACTTTTTTTTACAAAATCGATTTAATTTTCAAGAGAACACTAATTTTCAAAACTAGTTAAAAAACCGAAATAAAAAAATATCTAAACATTTTTAATATCATAAATACAATTTTTCCACAACAATTTAATTTCCAAGAAAGCAGCTTTTTTACTAAATTAGTAAAAAACAAAATTTAACAATTTTAGCAGTGTTTTAAATCGTTCAAAAGTTTGAGGCATTGAAATATTATTGTCTCTTTGACGGTTTTTCAATGGAAACTATTCCCAAGGATACAGTCCAGTTTTCGTAAATCCAGTCAATAAGGCTGTTTTCCTTCATAAATATTTCTTTTACAAATTACTTTTAACAACTGTTCACATCAGAGTGACAGACAACGCCAGATATATATAAAAGTTCCTAAGACTTTATGGTAAAAAAAATCTAAATTACAATAGATCTTACATGCATGATTAAGACAATCGTTGGTCAAATTTCGCAAACCACCTCTCCGCGAACCTGACTAAAACTCCTCCCGCGCGAGGGCAGTATGGACTTGTACGGCCGTAAAGGTGCGGTGGATGATAAGGAAGGCCAAAAGCGGTCGGCGCCGCACCCGCTGGCCTGCCTTCTGGACCGCACGGACACTATGGCTTAGGAGGGGATGTGGGACCATTTTCTTCCCCTCTGAGCGAAGGATCACTACTTTTTTTTCCTCCCTTTCACTACTTTCACCCAGCCAACCTTGCACACACAGTCTGTGAGTGTGTGTGTGCGTGAGCAAGGCTGGCAGGGTGCCCTGGGGAGCGGAACAGAATTGATACGCCGACTGCACACCGCAAACCTATAATGGCACGCACGACTCTCCTTTTTGGCACATCGCGCATTTTCATTCTGCTGCGTCGTCGGCCAAAAGTGCGAGGGATAGCGGAAGAGTGCAAATTCCCTGCTGCTGCCAAAGGAGGATTCGATCCTTATGAGCTAACACTGTACGAAACCATCAAAAATGATCCATTTATCATACGGATGTTTCATTTATCATATGTATGAGAAGCGAAAATAATGAAAATCGATCGATGGGTGATTGATTTTCACTGAATAATTAATAATGTTGCCATGACATCACACCATGGTCCATTACCCATACATTCCTTGAGCATGCACATGACTTACATCAGAATAAAAACGGGTGAACACGTGTTTTGGGGTCGCTAGGCACGAATATGATGGTTTATTCGTGAAATATTGCGACCATTAAGAGCCAAGAAGTGTAAGCATGCACGCGAAATTTAAAAAAAATTAGTTTAATAAAATTACGGTTATATAACATTTTCAAGCTTTTCGCGACTGAACATACATGTGTTCAATATATGATAATATTTAACTCTTCCGATAGTTTTTTATGCAAATCTCCAAAAATAAGTGAGGTTTCTAATTACTGAAATTACATTTTCCGCGAAAATCTTTTATATATTTACATAGTCTATTTAGTTTGCAAAATATGACAGCTTCTTTGCATACGTTCACCTTGATTCATCAAATGATATAATTTTCCGGAGATAAATCCATGTTTAATCCAATTGATGTCAATTTCTTTTGCGTAGGAGACTCCAGTACCCGTGCCCGTGGCGATCAATGCATAGGTTACCTACGTGACGCTCTCTTATCTAACAAAGAAGGGGTGTTACAACGAATCGCAGTCGGGTACATCTTCACACAAAATATGTCAATTTACCACAAAAAATATTTAATTGAATATTTTATTTATCACACCATTTCTCATATTAAAAATCAGTCCATTGTATCGTCCAAAACTATTTAAAAAATGGGTTCCGAGGATAATAACTTGGAAATAATATTCGTTAAATTTTAATAAAATTCCCTAATTTTGTAATCCACATGAATAGCGATTACAAAATTAGCAATTCGAAGAAATTTTTGGAAATCGATTTGTGTGCCTTGTGAAGTGCAGCCTAAGTGTAGCATCTACGCCAAGGACTGGGGACTCCTCTGCGCATCCTTCTTTGCAGGCAGAATCTCCAATATAGAGCAGTGATACCATTTGTAGCAAGGAATATGAGCCGTAATGGAAAATTCGACTCTAGGTTGGGCATATATGACACACTGTGGTGAATTTGTGGAGGAATTAAAATTTATGAAATGCATACGATATACTTCAAATGTTTGCCACATAGCCGTGTACTAGAGCTATTTTTCAGTGCTATCCATAGCACGGATATCACTTTTTAAACGACTTTGCCAAACTGAACATAAAACAGCACAAAATGATTTGCCTCTCCAAAAAATAATCAAAATTATTTTTTTTTTCAAATGTCACCCTTTCATTGTAATAATCCACCTCGCTTACATATACGTAAACATTTTCTCGGCATCAAAATTAACAATGTGACTACAATCCCATTCAGCTGTGAACCAGAGCCCTTGCCATTTGGAGGGGCTAACCGAAAGAAATAAGCACTTTGGGTATTTCCATTTCATGACTATATTTTCCTCCGAAATTTCACTCTCCTTGACAAGCTATATCTTCCATGTAACAATGAAAACGTATCCGAAGCAGACGAGAACAAAAGTGAATTCTCCTGAATGATCGAATGAATTACGAATGCAGCACGAGTAAATCACTTGACGGTCATAACCCAAAAAAAATCTTTTTTTTTCAAATCAGTTTTTATCGCTTCCACTAATCCATGAAACACGGAACATAAAATATTTATCCAATATGCTCAAAAGGCCCCAAAAAATGCATATATATACGCGGCAGAGAAAGCATACGAGGCTGGCGGGAGAGAGATAAAAAATTCAGTTTCCGGGAACACATTTATTCCGCGCGAATCTATATCGATCGATTTCGGCCAAAACGGCTAGTCAGACCAATATCCCTTTTCCATTCCGAAAGTTCACCCCAACCCCAATTCACGCTCCACCCCTTCCCTCTCCCCAGAATATCCCAGTCGCCACGGAGCGCATAGACCAATATATCAGGGCCAGGAAGTAATACGAGTTTTTAGGTAAGCCACTGAAGACTCTTTATCGTCTGCCACCCCTATGCATTGGAACATTTTCTTGGTTTTAAAAAAAAATATCTTATAGGAAAAAAGATATTTGCTTTTGGATGATTTTCGCGTCTTTTTTTAAAGAACCGACACTTTTTTCACTCGTTCTGCAGATCATCAGAATTAAAATGGTCTTCCATTCATTAAAAAATGCATAAAGACGCGTAATACAGCGAGAATAAAATAATATCGTTCCTTTAATGAGCAAGGCGTTCATTTGTCTACTAGACAATAATTGGTACGGAATTTTCAAAAACTATTAGCTTTTCGTCTGAATTAGTAAACATGGTCAAAATTACTATTATTTTGACTGAATTACACCGCAAGAAAAATATAATTATGCGAAAAAAACATTAGAATGACCTCAAGTTATCGTAGTAGCCAATTCTTTAAAAAAAATATATTTTTTAGTTTGCGGAAATATTTATCATTCGTTTATAATTCAAAACGTATCCAATTCCTTCTTCAGTCCAGCTAAATAGTTCCTCCGCCACTTTTCGTTATTTTCAAGGAAATGTTCGTTCAGAAGCATAAGGTACTAGCTTAACATGGCCACTTGCAGATTCGTGACGGCAGTAAACGTTTACAGCATTTTGTGCTTCAAGACCACAAACCTACTCCAACGCAATATATACGACCGATGCACCACAGTCCTACCATGAACGACCCTCGAACATCACCTCAGGTGTCCCTCAGCTCTTGCCCGCACATCGGCGTTGGCAGCAATTCGAAAACTTGCGTTTACGACACACATATACGACAGAGCTCAGGACGAGATCGGAGGTCGTATCACGAGTACAAGGGATCGCGTCACGGAGAGATGGAAGGAACGCTAAGCGGAGTAAAAGAAACAAAAGATAATCAACAATGGAAGCAGTGCATTCAAGAGATAATACGGCTTCAGAACTTGTAAGTAACTGTTAGCTGAATTTGTTTCGTTATATATATTCTTTATTTAGTTGGCGTGCCTAATTTTCTAGCTATATACACGCGGTTAAGAAAATTTATATGCTCCCAATAGGGTAAAATATCTTTGCAGAACTTTCTTCACAAAACGGGATCCAACTGGTCCTACAGCCGTTAAAGTTAGTGATTCAAGTTTGATTGCTTACGGCTCTTTGAATTTCGGTTACGGTACAGATAGAATTTCGGCGGCTTGTGTTGTCTTCATTAGAAAAAAATATTTTGGTGAAATTCTAACTATTTCATTCAGGTCAAATAAGTTTCTTATATAGAAAAGGTCAAGTAAAAAATTCTTTATCCAAGCAAGACAACATTCAAGCTGGTTGAAGCATGGTTATAAAATATGTTCTCTTGGCAAGAAAACAACAGTTTCACCTTAATCCAAGCGACTGCCTTCAGATCAAATAAAGTACTTTTTTGATCACATTTATAAATGTTTTCATAAATGTAAGCAAAAAATTGAAGATACAAACTTCGGGGACCCTTGGTTGTATACCCACCACACTGCCGAGCTTTCGCATAAATCATTCGAGGAGTAGTTAAAAATTACACAAAATTTATGTGTTTTTAACTCCCATTTTTAGAGAGCCGAAAGTTTTTCTTTGAATAACAGACAGTCTCCTTCAGCTACAGGCGGCATTAACATTTATAATACACTCTATTGCAATTTCATGCCTCAATAGAAGGGAAATTGCTCGATTTTCATTGTTCAGAACCAATTGGAGAGGAAAATAGAAACCTAGTCGAAAGGAACGGACATTCCGAGGAATTAAATCGTTAAAAATCGATCAGGACATTAAATAAACACTTATCCGACTAAGTTCACCCGATATTTCCTTAAATGAGAAGAATACTCTTCGAAAATTAAGACAAATTTAATTCAAAGTGAAATATTTCGGAAAAGTCCTATGCCATTTTTTCCGCATATTTATTTCAAACTAACCCGGTGGCCTTCGTATCACCTTTATATCTATCCATATATGCAAAAATCAATTGCTGTTTGTTCTTCTCGCAAAAACTCCAAAACGGTTAAACCATTTTGGCTAATTTTCGTCATAAAATATCAGTGGAGGTCCGAACATTTGATGTCACGTCTTTCAACCACGTCACGGATGATCTAATCTAATGTTGGCGATGGGTGATATAATGGTGGTGGCACCAATAGGGTGGTTTCCCATTATTTTTTTATTGCCTAAATCGAAAGATTATTACTCCTGGAGTACGCATTTCACGCTCTTAGATTTCCGAATGACGATATCTATTTTTCCCTATTAAACGATATGTAAAAATTTTCTAGCGCGCTAAAACGCGACGGCAAAGTAGGAATGCCGGGAAAACTCCGTGTGACGTCGTTCTGGTTCCCGCTGCCGCAAGTGAGGTAACCTTGGGGCGAGTATATTGTGCGCCGCTGCTAGCAGGTAGCGCTTGGCTTAAATAAGGATTATTATTCCCCTATCAAACGAAGGAAACTTTCCGAACTTGGTGTGTGTGTTTAATTATTTTTTTTTGTGTTTTTAATTTTTATTTTGTGATTATTAAGATATGTTTCCCTGAGCTCTGTGCCTCATGCATGCATTGGTAATCTCAGACAATGTAAAACTCCTATCTATTCGTATAGAAACTAGGTCCCTGTGACGTCACGTGGAGTGGAATCGCATGGGCGCCAATCTGGCCTCTTTCAAATGAGATTAAAATTGACCGTAGTCATTCGTCTAAACTGGGATTTCTAAAACCAAATAATTTGTATATTATGAATACACTTATAGTGGGTAAGGAATTGCAATCAGTGCAGATCGTTTTCTATGATAAAGGAAACTACCCTATAGTGGGCATTTTACTTTTCCAGCAGCACAACACTATCCAATAGAGTCAATTATGTATTTCTAAGCCCTACAATATTGGTGGTCGTTAATACGGTTAGAACGTAAGATAGTTCGTCGTGCATTTGATTCCATTTGACTATTTTGCCACAAATAATATCTATCACAAGGACAAACAAGACTGAAAATATGTTTTCTTCCTAGATTAAGGGAGAAGATATTAAATAATTAAACATGGAGTAGGCCACAGATAAAAGATTCTCACACACTCATGGTAGGGGGTCCAGATCCTTTCCCGAGCCACCTTGTACTCAATGATGATGATAATAATAATTTATTTACTTCCAAAATTTTGATTGTGCAACTGGAAATGCCTTTTAGGCGGCTTGCGGGGTATTGTGTAGATGTAGATGAAATAACAAAGGAGAGGGAGAATTAGGTGGTCTCCGATGTAATAAGACCAGAAAGAGCTACCACCACCAACTTAACCACCGATCACTGGAAATATTTCCCATATGCTGCATATGTTGGTTTAAAATTATGACTAAAATAGAATACAATTAGCACAGAGAGGATGAAGCTGTTTTTATCAATTTGATATTCTACTATATTATATATATAAATTTAATTTATAATTAAAATTGATCCCCACACAGGGCAAAGGATAGGCACGCGTGGTAGTCACAGGTAAAGTGCAAGGATTAACCCTTTATTTTCCAGAGCTGCTTCTGGGAGAAAATAATGTCAAGACTTCTTTTTCTCGTTTTATAAATGTGAAAAAAATTTACTCGATCTTAATTATTGTGGCATCTACATATTTCGCCATTAAAATTTACAGCATAAAAGAACACGCATATTAAATCTTTCCTGAATAGAGCTGTATGTGTATACTTTTTTGATGTTACTTAGAAGCAACATTGGATTATAATGGGTTAATGAGAGCAACTGAGACAGGGCAGGCAGGAACGATCATATTTTTATCATGCCACGCACAGAGACTGGAAACCTTTGACACGGACGCTTTAGGCCTCAGCAGAGCTCTTAACCCTGTTTCCTTCGCGCACTCCTCGTGCCAAAACCCTCCCTCCCCCCCCACAACTAACCCCTCTGCACCCACCGACACATCTCGAAAAGGGAAGAAGTGCAGCGAGGCAGTGCACCCACGGCGTGTCGGGCATTAATTGAATCAGAAAAGACGAGATGGGGGGGAATGGAAGGTCGTGACAGAAATTGTTCCCCAAAGAGGGAAAAAGGCGAAATGGGGGAGGGAGAGCTTTCCACGCAGGGTGAGAGGGAAGGGGAAAAGAGGATTTTATAGGGGGCTGGTGGAGGGGGGAGGTCGCAAGTGCTCGACCAGACGAGAGAGGAGTGTGTTGTGAGGGGGGTGGGTGGGGAAAGGACGTAAAAAAACTAGGGGAGTGAGGCGGGGGAAAGGGGAGGAAGGAGGAGTATTATTTTTATCCGACGGAATGTAGGCACGCATACGTGAAGGAGAGGAGGACGGATACGTAAGAACAGAAGGGACAGAGGGACCGAAAGGTAGGGCGATAAAAAAGAAAGGTGGGATGACCGGAAAGTGGGAAAGGACGAAACGACCGCTTAGGGATGGAGGAGATGCCAGGAGTGAGTAAAGGGATTTCGAGCAAGAAGAATAGTGCGGCAGTTGAGGCGTGCTTACATACATCGTGGCCCTAAGGATTACTTCACAAATCACCCACAAGGCCGCGTTTTGCTTTGAAGTACCGGTCAAAAAAATAACAGAAAACAGAGCGTAAAAAATTGCGATTAAAGAATGAATAAGGCAAAGCAATTTTTCCTTTGAACATTTCCCGGGACTTATCTAGTAGCTGTCGCCATATGGTACGCAGGTAAAATGTTTTTGACTTCAGTTATTTCTTCAGAGAAATTCTCGTAGAACATTTGTTCACATCTAGATAGCTGTTACTGCAAAAAGATTAAGTGTAGATCTGAAATTTGTGTGAGAAAAAATTAGCCTAGAAAGCCACCGAGCAGTTATATTGTGGATTCTGGCTCAAGCGTAAATTTAAGCATGATATGCCATTTGATTAGGTTAGGATTAGTATTTTTAACATCTATCTCTCTTCTGAGCTCTGATCAATGTTAGTGATGAATTTAAGTCTCCTACAATGTTTCGTCAATTTAATTTTATAATGTCCAGGAATTCCAAATTGTGAATGAATTGACAAACAGGGCAGTACAACCATTAAACTATCACGGGAAAAATACAGGGCAATAGCGATCCTCCACTAAGAGTTCTTAAGCATTCGTATTAAGTGAATAGGAGCGGTGGTTGAGCATATATTTCCTTCTTTTTTTCTCAACGATAATATAGTTAAAATGAAGATTACTCTTTTTACCTTTTTTGGCTGCATATTCATTCTTTATATCTTCAAAATTAAATCTCATGGATAGCTCAATAAATTTTAACTTATAGTATCAAATGACAAATATATTTTACATAAATCTTGGCAGTAAAACTACGACCAAAAAGTCATAAAATGAATCATTACAATTTATAAATAAAGTTTGATCCTTGAAGAGGATATTTTTATTTATTCCTTATACATTCCTTTTTGCCAGGATTCTAAAATTTTATTAATGATATGCTTTGAACACTTCCAAGAAAAAAATTATTTCAAACAAGTTGGAGTATAGAGCTTCACAACTTCATTGATGGCCAAGACATGTTGAGGTTTGTAAAGTCGCAGAGATTTAGTTATAATACTTCATAATAATACCAGTGGAGAGAGTGTCCGAGCGAATTGAGAAAAAATATTAATCAACGTAAGAAGAGGATGCCAACGTCTGAGATGGCAAGATGGATTACCGGAAAACCTAGCTCATGGGTAATTATAATTGCATATGAGAGAAAAAGACTGAAATGTTAATATCATGTGATATTTCTCATGGATAATTGGCTGACTGCGATGACAGCGTTTGTCTCCGGGTCATTCATTCCGTTCGGAAATTTTACTACCATCAAATAAAATGTTCAAGAAGAAAGAGTTCTTTAGTATTCCATCAAATAGCATCCACCATTTCAAATGGTTCGGGGTTTAATTGTTGGTAACATCTTTTGGTCACTGCGGAGCCAGAGGACGCTCTGGAAAATATATTTATTCTGAGGTTGTAAGAGACTGAATAATTGATGGCCATTATTCTAGGACTGGATGAAGATTTCCTAGGCAGCCAAATTCTACAGGAGACTCCAGCGCCATTCGAATGAGAAGAATTGGTGGAATTCCACGGGATCCAAGAATCGCCATCATGATTCTGCGCCCACTCCCGTCCCAAAGCCTCCGCTAAACGCGGAGAGAAGCGAACGAGGGGCACACCACGCAGATAGTACACGCGACGTGAAGCGATTCCAGAGCCTCGCGGCCCACTCTCCACTCCAAACCGCCGCCACCGATGGAACGAGACGGTGAACGGCGCTGGCGACGAGGGATAAAACGACCAAGGGGTGTAAAAAAAAGAAATAAGAGGAAAAAGGCGCGACTTTCGTCCATTCCTCCTCCCGGCCCTCGCGACACTTCCTTCGGACCCCACACCATTCCCCCAACCCCGACTCGCACCGCGGACTCACTTGCTCCGGGACTGCTCCCACACCGTCCCAAAAAAAATTTGAGGAGGAGGAGGGGCAAGGTGCGGAGAGAGGAGGAGGAAGGGGGAGGGGGATGAGGCAGACATGGGGCGCGAGGGGTGCGTGGGGAAGGGGTAGGCAGGGTGGTGGGTGGGGGTATACCTCTTTCTGTGCCACTAGAATCAATATCAAAGAGGGGGCGATCGGTGGAAGGTGGAAGGGGATGGTTCTGAGGGGGTGCAAAAGTGGGGTGGCCAGTAGGGGCGAGATGAAGGGGGTGGGAGGGAGAAATAAAATAGCGGGAGTAAGGGGCGGGGTCCAGGAGTTGGGTTCAGCAGGGTCAGGAGCCCCTGAGGGTGCGGAGACCAAGAGGGAGAGGTAATGTCGGCAAGTCGCGCCGGGGGGGGATAAACGAGGGAGGGTGAGGTGAGGGGAAGAAAGTTTTCGGGGGACAGGTGGAAGGATTTCAGCGGGAGAGGGGTCGGAGGAGGAATTTTCACTCATAGAAGAGTATAGGGTGAGGTGAGTAAGGTAGGCTAGGGTGTTAGGGAACTTCGCAATGGGGATGAATGGGCAAAGGGGAGGTACCCCTTGGATGTAGGGGTGGCATGCGTGTTCTCTGAGGAGAGGGGACCAGTTATAAGGGAAGAGAGGGGGCAGGACTGTTTTTTTAGAGCCAGTTGGAAAGTACTAGGGTGACATGGTGTGTAGGTTTGCGATAAAGATGATAACGATGATGGAATGACACAGGAGGAGTATAACAACTGCCCGCATACGCTTCCAAGGTTTGATGAACGTGATTAAGCAAACGCTATGAATTTAAACTTGTTTTTAAATGCCTCTTCGACAGTGTTTCCATTCATTTATGAAACTGAATTTCTCTGACTTATACATAATTTCCTGACTGATTTTACAACTTCTCCTTTGAGAGAGGCTCTTCCCGCTCGGATGTAGTATTACTTATGCTTACAATTAAAATATTACAACATTTAATCACGCCAGCACAGACCTCAACGAGATACAACAAGGTTCAAACTATTGCAATCACAGTTTCTGACGAATATTATAGTGGCGTTGACGAAAAGCATTGAGCAGAAATTCAAGTCTCGACTGCGTTTGGAGCATGCTTATGATGGTGTCTCGATTTGCATTAGCTTATGGTTAAATAAATAAGAAGAACGTCATTATGATCATGCTTTATGCAAACTCGGAAAAACCAGAAAATGGTGAAGGCCCTTCGGCCTCTCTATCAGGCAGTAATTTCCGCCGCTTCCGACGTTTACGGTGGTGTCTCGTTATCCATTCCCACGGAAAACATTGCTAGCTGAAACATATCCACTAAATCTAAATAATAACTACATCGCCATCCACAATTTCATCAACGATAGAAATGCACGAGAAACCTACACAAGTCCAGTTCGCTCTGACGATTTATTGATACGAAAACGCAAACAGTGGATGCAATATTTGGGAAAAATATTGGTCCCAGCATCAAAAGATTTTTATTAGTCATGAGGAAACTCTAACACTGGCGTCACATATCACATGAGTCGCGTATGGCAATTTGAAATAACAAGCTGAAAATTACGTCGTGAACGGGATCGTCAGACGAAAATATTAAGAAAGTGACTTAAAGGCGGAGGTTACAGCTGGGTGGTAAAGTTTATAAAGGGCACATATCTATTTAGGTATATGGCCTAAAATTAACTGTACATTCACTTCACCGATCTGAGGACGCAGACTACAGCGCCAGCAAACTAGTCGTCGAAAAAAGAGGGAACAAAAATATGCCAAATAGGAGATCCTGAGAACGTAGGGGCTAAAACAAATTCCCAGAAGTTAGCAAACAGGGAGATAGAGGGAGAGAGAATCTGGTAGGGAGCGAGCGAAAAGGAAATAAAAAACGAAACGTGGCCGAGAAAGAGAATTTAGGGAAGTAAAAGAAAAAATCCACGAAAAACAATTTGAAATATATTATTTTTATCCTGGGGCAAAAGAAATATTGCTTCCTTTTTTCTTAAGTAAAAACAAAGACCTTCGCAGCAGGAATGAGTGAATTTGCGGCCGAGATGCTTTAATGGATATTAAAACGCCCGTAAATTTTTCACCGCTCAAGCAATATATCTTCTCCAAAGAACGTGAACACGGTTGTTTCTTACGAGCGCTTCCTCAAAAAAATAGTACGTTTAACACGCTTACTTTTCCCAGGAACCTTGAGGATTGTCGACAGTTACTTTTGTTGTGTTTCAACCTATCCGAATGGCTGACATAATTTATACGAGGCAAAATTCTTTCAATCTCTCAGAGAACTTAAGTAAAATTACGGAAAATCTATTAATTTTACGTGTTAATTCCTATTCAGAAAAAATATTTATACTCTTGACACCAATATTGTCGCTTTATTTTGCTGAAATCTAAACAATTAAGCTCTTTTTCTTTGTCAAGATGCAGCTTGCTTTTCCGGGAATTCCCACAGTGCCTATCAATGAAAACAAATTTAAGCTTTTCTCTAGCCGAGAAATAACACCTGATAGAGTGATTGAAAATATATTCCGACTTAATTTTTTCCCTAGGATACAATTTTACACTCAAAATTTTAAAAAATCAATTTTTACAAGGATTAGAATCATACAATTTCCCGTCACACGTGACCTAATAAATTCTCACAGATCATTGTTACGTTTTTAACCAATTTTTGAGTGTAAAAATAATTCGCAAATTTTTCGCAATGATGAAAAACAGGAAACTCACCTCAAAGACACAAAAAAGCGGCATACAACAAGGGGTCGTCAAAAAACTCGCATATCGCTACAAGGCACACAATATGCCACAATATACAACAATTTTTCTCGTCCAAATTGATGCCGTTTTGATGACACGCCGTACGTTGGACCCATGAGCGACTCCCTCGAAATCAAAGCGCTAAATAAACCAGTTTACTCAGCTCCGAACCGAGAAAATCGGACCGCCACGAACCTATAAAGGAGATTCGATCGGACCAAGGTATCCTCTGACTCACCCCCACCCCATTTGCCCGCGAGGGACCGACTCTCCAGTATCGACGAGTGGTGCCGCCGGCCCTGCGGCCTCTCTCTCTCAGGGGGAGCGCGGTCCATTCACCCCACCACCACCCGCTCCACCCTTTCCCTCACCAGAGAGGGACGGAAATAATAAAAGAAAAAAAAACTTCAAGAAAACTCGCGCCTCTTGATAAAAAAAAGAAGGGGGAAAGGGAAGAAGGGACCAAAATAAGCTAGTATAGGATGCCATTATCGTGGATGAAACAGCCTGGCGTAATTGACTTATCACTTCCGTCGAACACTTCGTTAAAGCTTCTTTACTCAGGGGTGAGGGTGGGTACCTACCTACTCTCGGAAACATCAGGTTCCCAATTTCTCTTTCACGGCTCCACCCTCTCCGTTAGCAAATCCAATCCTCCCCTCTTCTTTTACTTCACTTCCAATCTCTCCTCTCTGCCCCCACCGCTCGACCCAACACCCCAGCCCCCTCCCTAACTTTAACCCCTTTCCCTCGCGGTAACTTGGGGCCCGCACACACACGCTGTCTCCCGACCCCCCGACGCCCCCGACAATCCCCGCCATCCACTTGATCGCCCCACACTTCTCCCTATCTATCCTGCGTCCTCACCTTCGCCATTTTCTCCACTTCCTCCCACCCTCCTGCTCGCTCCCGGGCATATAAAATAACCCAAAGTCCGCCTTCTTCCCTATCTCTCTCTCTCACTCTCTCTTTCGCCACTAGAGTGGCGTTAGAGTGGACGTAATGTCCCTCTCCTCTCTCTTTCCGTCCAGTCGACTCAGGAGAAAAGGGTTCAAGGAGAGGGAATGGATTGCACGCGAGGTAAACCGAGCCACGGTGTTCACCCAGAACTCCTGCACATGCACAGGTTACAGCTTCGATGTGAAGGTGTTTTTCACCTCTTTCTGGGATTTCTGTCAGAGTTTGAAGGAAGAAAATTCCCAGACTCAGTTTTAAATGTGTGATATTCCATTTTAAGGCCTTCTTGGCTTGGCTAGATAACTATTACTTATACCACTTCTTTGGAATGCCTTGAGAAGAGGCATAGCCCCACCAAGGAACCTTTAACGAAAGGTTAGTTAATTCCTATTGACAACGTTTAGTGATTGTAATTTTTCGTCCTCGTGGCTATTAAGGTGCATAATATCAAATTGATAGAATTGAGAAAATTTAAAACCAGAAATGTGCAGAATCAGAAGCGCAGATAAGCTTTGTTCGGTTACGGTATATACCAATCTTAATAAAAATAATTTTAAAATGCAATCGCCTCTTCACAGTTGATGAATCATGAATCAGAATGACAACGCATATAATGTTTTCAAAAAGTATTGATATCTGTTCTGTATTCTTAAATTTTGCAATAATTTTAACCAAAGACACACGGAAAATTGTTCAAGATATTACCATTTATCTATCATTTACTTGTTTTTAATGTGAACGCTTAAAGTGAATCGTTTATATCTGTTTGATGCCAATTTTAGTTGTAACTCTGCAGTACGGAATCTAAATTATAACTATTATGATTAAGCATAACTTTTCCGATCCCTG
Source organism: Ischnura elegans (assembly GCF_921293095.1). Taxonomy (NCBI): domain Eukaryota; kingdom Metazoa; phylum Arthropoda; class Insecta; order Odonata; family Coenagrionidae; genus Ischnura; species Ischnura elegans. Next base: position 29,096,346 of record NC_060246.1, read on the forward strand.
ATAATACAGACATACAATTGTGATACCCAGGTGTAGAGATATTACTGCATTTTGCTCAGGATGCATCCGCTATAGAATTCTCAAGAATTACGAACGCAGGAGGATGGTCAAGCGAGGCCGGTGAGATGGCTGGTGAAGCAGAGAATTCCCTGCCTCACCAGCCATCCCACCCGCCTCAATGGAAGAGAGGTAAGGACGGAATGGGTAGTTTCTAGTGATGAGGGAGCTTTGGGAGATGGGTGACGAGCACAAGCCCGGTGAGGATCCGTGAACTTACACGAGGAATTGAGCGAAAATACTTCAAGAGGGTGAGAACGGCGTTGAGACAAAGTGGAGAGCAATTGAATGTCGAGCTTCGAAGCCGAAACTTACAAGTGGGACATGTTCCAGTGTTGTGGACGGGAATACAAGTTTGAAGAGAATTGGTACGGTACATGATTAAACGAGCTTTTATCTAAAAGTTTATCATGATTTTCAAACACACCACTTCTTATCGTAAAACTTGGAATCAATGGCACTTGCTATGACAAGCAATAGCACTCACTTAATCCTAGAAGCACCACGTACGTACAGAGTGTTAGAAATACAAATACGTCCTATTAACATTAAAATTAGACTTAGAAATCATTATAAAACCCGAGTAACAAGTATTTTATAGGTTACGAGTTACCACAGTATTTATATTTACTCTAAAATTCCTTACGCAGTCACAGATATTTTCCGAGGTAAACTCTCTTCCCGCAAAAAAGATAGCCGACATTACGTAACGTATTATTATTTAACTTTTTCCCCCATGTTTCATTGCTTCGGCATCCAATTACGTGAAAAATTAGTAATCTCATAATGTGTTTCGTTTTAATACGTAAATTGATCTTTCGAAATTAATTACGTGAAAAATTAGTAGTCTCATAAGGGAAATAATCAAAGGATGTTGGAGAGGAAGCGAATGTGAATACACAAAAGAGGGTAATGCAACCGCATTAATCATCTCCAATTAATCGAAGTGACACCAAAAGAGAAGAGGCGTCGAGAGGACACACGGGCTCTAAATATAACTTGATGCGGGAGCGAATGGAGCGTGTAAGTGATTCCAGAACTTATCAGCGAGGAAGGAGATGAAAGGGACGTGGGACGCGGTGGGAGGCTTATTAAACGTGTTAAAATGGGGAAGCAGGGCGAACGGAGGAAACGACTTCAAAGTTGAGAGAGGAGGCGAGAAAGGGGATCGGTATAAAATCGCGTGCAGAGCAAAGGAAGGCCTCAAAGCGAAGGAGCGGAGAACGAAGGAGAGGATACGAAAGAGGAGAGAAGAGAGCGATGGGGGAAGCAAAGAAGAAGGGAGCACGATCGCACGAAAAAAAAGGACAAGCGCAATTCGAACGCGGCTGGAAAGAAAAAAAATCCCACCCGAGCCTCGAGAAAGCAAAACGAGAATAATCCACGCAGAGCACAACTTTCGCTCACAATGCGTAAACTCGAGAAGGTGGAAGAAACGTTGCTGAAAAAAAGAGAAAAGGCGGGGAAAATAATCGCTCTTGCGATACTCAAAGGCCCAACAACTTAAGGATGATGATAACAAGCATCTCGGAGAGGTGAATAGTAATGCTCTCTCTCTCTTTGAACTGAATTTATCCCGCTTAAGGAGGAAGAATCATCGCGGTGCTTTCCTTAATCTAATGATAAATCTACAATCGTGAGCCAACAGGATTATAACCTGTGGGTGGTGTCATCATTCGCTAAAATACTTGAAGCCCTTCCGTTGAAAGAGGCAATACAAGTCATCCATTTATCACTTAAATTAAGAAATACACTCATGAGTACTCCTTTGCTAGAAATAAAATATTTCACAGGAATCTATACCTCAAGCATTCTTAGTTCTAATTTTTAAATACAAAATATAAGGTACAGTCCTTAGGAGTATCTTAGAAGACAATTTAAATGAAAAGTAATTAACTGCTTGTCACTGCAACAGAAAAAATGAAAAGTCCATGGAAAAAGCAGTGATGCTGGAAAAATTGTTCGATATCCTAGGAAACTTGTTTAAGGCATTTTAAGTCGAGAAAATTCTTAGATATACTCATATAAATATATGAAATTAGTACGCATTGGTTTTTAATAAATGAGTATATAAACACTACAAAATATTGAACACGCTATAAATTCTTATAAATCGTGCTAACAAGGGAATTCCTCCAGTTTCACCACCAGATCACGTTCAAATTATGCTACTTAGGTGATAGGAAATACCTATGAGGTGTAGTTTTTGTTTCATTTGCCAACGCTAAATACTTTTCGAGATGTTAGCTTCAGAAAACGCCTAAATATATGCATCCCTAAGCACAACAATACACCGTCAGTGCCCTTCACCTAGTATCTCGGTCGAATTAGCCCAAAAAATAGAGGTCCCTTAAATAAATTCCCAACAACCTGAAAATATACACCAACGCTAGGAATACCTCTCTAATGGAATCCTGAAAAGTCCCATCTATCCCGTGTGTGCAAAAAATTTTATTCGAGGTCAAAAGTCACAAAATAGGTTTTTTGCATTTTTTGCTCAAACTGTTAGTTTTACGATGAAAATTGGTATTACCAAAATCGTGCATCAGAAAATTATCTAAAAAATTGTCATTGAACTTTTTCTCTGATATATAGCATTTCTTAGAAAAAGCGATTAGAAAGTTAGCTGGAGCTATACTCTCCGTAATATGCATGGCTAAATTGTTGCGCTCTCCGAACATTATTGAATAGGTCCACCTAACTATCGAATGACTTTTTCTCAGAAATGGTAAATTTTAGGGAAAAAAGTATGTTGAAATTTTCATTCATGTATGCATTTTTAGTTAAAAGATTAACTGATAGTGAAATTCACTGAAGATACGATACTTCGTCGCAAAAGAAAGTTTCTTAGACCATTTCATCACCGAGGTTTTCTTATGTAATAGAAAGAAGGCTTGGAGACAAAACTAGTTCTAATATTTAAAGTAATTGTGATTTCAATGATGTTATGCGATGTGCATGGTTTCGTTCTGAACTCTGCGGCTTTTCTCTTGAAGATGAGGAGGATTTTCTACCCTCAGTTTGGATGATAAGATAGGATGGCTGAGTAAATAAACGATTGTGAAATCATGATGACTCATGAAAAACGATTATACAAATTCCGGTGCAGTTATAGCCCAAAACTTTTGTTGACTCCCCTATCTCAAAATCCATCTATCTAGACCCCCATCCTCAAACTTTTTGCTCACTTCTTGCAAGGAAAGCCCCTCAAGTATCACCACCAGATCTCGTCCAAAGGTTACTAGGGGATAGGAAGTGGATACTCATGAGTCGTAGTTTTGGCTTCATCCGCCATTGCTCAGTACTTTTCGAGATATTAGCGACGGAAAGTACCAAGAAAACGCCTAAATTACACTGTAAGGGCCTATTGTTTCGCTGCGTGTTGCATGAATTTAGGCGTTTTCTTCCCCCATACTTCACCCCCTCTATTCTACGCTTCTGAAGGCCGCTATCTTTCGCGAGAATTGTGCATTTCACTGAGAGTAATATAAACACGCTTCGCCAAAGCCCCTAAAAGTTAGGGAGAAATAACTTTCAGGACTAGCTTTGCCAACTCAGCGGATCAGCAGGAGTGGGGTAGATATTCCCAGAATTCCATTTCATCATGTTTAAAAGTTTGCGCCTTTTGTGTGTATTCAATTTCGAGATTTATAAATACAGCTAACCCATTTCAAGCCAGAATCAGGAGAATTATAATCCCTTTAGGTTAATAATAATGTCATTTTTATTAAATGGATTACCTATTGAGGTTCTGATCTCTGCATTTCTTCCGGGTTTCCTTCCGCGTCAGCTTGTTTGTGGACATCAGATTCGCTGGCTATCCTGCCAGCGTCTTCAGGTCGAAGGTGTCGGCTGTTGGTTTCTGCCTCGCTTATATACTGTAGGCTGGATGGACACAGTGCAGCTCCCATACAGCCTACAGTATATAAGCGAGGCAGAAACCAACAGCCGACACCTTCGACCTGAAGACGCTGGCAGGATAGCCAGCGAAACTGTTGTCCACAAACAAGCTGACGCGGAAGAAAACCCGGAAGAAATGCTGAGATCAAACCATCGCCGCTAAAACCTACGTTCTAACATATTGAGGTTCTTGTTACAATTAACAAATATAAATCTCCACAAGTGTAATAATAATAATTATTATCCTTCCCCACATATGTGTGTAGAGGTAATTATTTCTATCCAGGGAAGTAGGGTAGCTTGTAAGGCAATGATCCAGTAATTAGGCTAACTTTTAAAATTCTTTGCGGAAATGAAATAAATCATAGATCCCAAAATACGCATTACCTAAATAAAAACAATGAAGGTAATTTTGTGTGTGAAAATGAATTCAAAACGGTGGCGACTGTAAAATGAATGAATCACAATATAGAATTACAAATCAATGAAAAGTGCTAAGAACAGTCCACCTACAACCGTTGGATATGTTTTCGGGGACCTAAACTATCAATACGTAATCTGAGATCAATTAGTGAATGCTAATAACCAGTCCGATGATTTTTTATATTCATAAAAAAATTGAATAAAGCATGACGGCTAGTCTCCCCCTTTATTTCAATAGCAGGTTCAAGAAATGCTCGCAATTAGGCATTTCGTCATTTAGATAAAATATGGAGTGTGTGTGGAATAGAATGAGAAGTGGAAAAGGACAACAAGGAGGAGAAATAGTTTGGAGAGACTGGATACTCTATGGACGATGGCCGGAGAGGGGAGGAGGGGAAGGGCCTATCAAAGCCGACACTAAATTTATGAGTGCCACTTGGTCGTATGAACATTAGACAACCGTGAAGGTAAAATTTGAGAAAATAAAATCGAGGAGAATATGAAACACATTCACTGTTTTTCATCGAAATCCTTGCTTTTGATAGGTGCGCCCAGTTTTAGAACGAAAAAGTGTTAATAAAATTCATTTGCGACAATTAAAATGTGACTTCTACCGGGAGTGAAGTCAGCATAACGTTGTCAGCTTTCACAATCAGCAGAGGTGTACAAACATCCATTCCGTTGGGGGATAATTAAACTAGAGAATCGGGATTCAAACTTGGGACTTTTCCTTCTCTTGCGCAATTAGTGATTTAACAAAAAGTTATAAATATTGAGCCAGGAAATTATGGATACGTCAGTGGGTATTCCGAAAAAAAAACTTCAGGACTAGTTTCGATCACCCAGAGAATCGACAGGTGCAATCCATTCTAGTATGAAGGAAAAGGAGAAGTGAATGATGAGATGAAAAGGGGAAATGGAGGAAAATTATTCAGGCAAGCAGGACATGGAAGAGAGAGAGCAGAGAAACTGGGGAAGTGGAGTGAAAAAACATCACTGATACTGGAGCTGCTTGGAGAGGAGAGGTTGAGGAGGAAGGGGAGCAGCTAGGAATTAAGGTTGGGGGGGTCTAGGTGCAACTAATACCGAGGTGTGTGGGGGTATGGAATATCCACCAGGATAAGCGGTAGTCGCTAGATGAATAAACTGCGGAATTTTAAGATAAATGGCTCAAAATTGTGAGTTTTACAGCTTCCTGAGGGATATTTCATTGATCCTTACACTATTATGTAAGTAATATCAATCCAATTAAGTAATATGAATTAAAATTAAAAATTTCTCTGAGCTCTGGGGGGGGGGATTATCCCCCAAAACCCCTCGCTGTGCCACTGTGAGGAGGGACTTGCATAGCCAGCAGTTCGAGAGTATAGCTTTAAAAAATGGAAGTGAAATATGAATAGAGTGAACCGATGAGGATTAGTCTGGATCAACTTTTCCAGCTGAAATGTAGTTTTGATGAAATCATAGAGTTGTCATCCAGTTCTGGACCGTAAATGTGTAAACTGAATTCCTTCGCAGTAATGGTATTGTTATTTTTTATTGAGTGAACATCGACTCCATAGTCTCCATCCACCATTGAAAGGCATAAATATACGAACATTCATTCCATTGGAAGGGGAAAAAATATCAAATAAAAGATTCAAAGTCTCGATTCTTGAATTTACAATCGGTGGATTCAACCCTTCCCAGTGCAACGTGCGATTCACCGCAAAGAGCGTAATTGCAAAAAGCTGATTTTACGCGATCAGGAAATATATGTTAGCGAATAATCTCGTCCGTTCTGTAAAATTGACAGGTGCAAGAAATTTACTTCCCGCTCAGAATTCCATAATGATAGGAAAGTATGGTGAGAGATATTATTTAGATTAAAATGGTCGATAAAAACTATAAATGGGAGATTGAAGCGAGGAAAGAGGGAGCAACGTGAGAAAGAGTGGAAAAGGTCTGAATTGAGAAGGCGGTGGTCGAAAAGGAGGTAGACTTGGGATGCTAGTCGCAATATGCACATGACGAGAATTAACTTGCGAGTTAGACATCTAATCGTAAAAATAAAATAAAGAAAGTATTTCGTAGATGAAAATGAGACTAACTGACTCAAGTGTTTTAAGCCGAAGGATAGATGTAATAGGTGTGGCTGGACTAGCCAGTTCTAAATCATCATCATCACTGGTCAACAATCCTAGGATTGGTTTGACGCAGCTCTCCATACAGTTCCCCTATCAGCTAATCTTTTCGTATTTCTTCTCTTTCACATCCTTCTTCATTTTTTCCATATATTTTGTTCGAGGTCTTCCTTTTCCGTTCATGCCTTGCACTTGTCCCTCGACGATTGTCTTCATCAGGCCATCATGTCTCAAGATGTGACCTATAAGGTTGTTCCGTATTCTTGTTAAGGTTTTCATGAGGCTTCTCTTCTCACCTACTCTTCTTAGGACTTCCTCGTCACTAACTCGGTCGATCCATTTGATCTTCATCATTCTTCTGTAGCATCACATTTCGAAGGCCTCTATCTAATTCTAAATAATGAGTGAATTCAATTCCTTTGCACTAATAATAACACAATATTTTGGATTGTGTAAACAAGCGAGGAAATAGTTATAAACATACAAAAACACACATTCTATAGGTGGTAGGAGATGCCGTCAAAGCAGAGACGAACATGTGATTTTAAAATAAGTAGCGGGGGCTTCATTTCCCTGAAAACTAGAAATGCACAATTAGGTGTTAATATAATCAGGAAGTCGATTATTCATAATCTGGAAAAGGAATTGCATGTTTATTTTCGCAAGGAATTCACTGGGAAAGATACTGCATGAGAATAAGCATAGGAGAGAAAGAGCCCTAGTAAGAGAGATCGCGGAATAGAATTAGTGGAGGAATACGGAAGCGAGAGGCAACGGTTGGAGATAAGTGGAAGGTCTGGAGAAGCCGACGCAATATGCTCCCCGGTGGCATTCAGGGGAAAATGGTACTCATTGCCTCAAATGTTTCGAATCGAAGATTAGTTTTGATATATTTGGTTGAAGTTCACCCAGTTCTAGGTCGTAATAGAATGAATATCATTCATTTACCATACTATCAATAAAACTATTACAGTAAATTTAAAAGTAACGGAAATGATTTATCTATCAAATTATCCGTACAAAAATATTCCCATTATCATTGTTATGGTGAACACATAAACATCCACCAACACCAATTCTATAGGAAGCAGGAGATATTATCGAAGGAGGAGTACACCTAAGACCTTTGAATTAGCAGTCAGGGATTTTACCTTTCCCTGTGAAACTCGATATACACCACGAGGTGTTAGTATAATAAAAAGGTTGATTATTTATAATCGGGGAAGGAAAGTTCACGGGTATTTTCGTCCGTCCAAGGAAGCGACAGGTGCAATGCATTCCATCATGGAGGAAAAACATGGAGAGAGAGGGAGAACATGAAGAGAATAGATACCACGAAGAGGAGGAGAGTGAGACTAGTACAGGGAGAACGCGGAAGAGAAAGAGTGTGGAGGAACTCGACGGCGAGGGGGCGGTGGTTGGAGGAGTAACTTGCAAAGCCGACGCTAAATGCACTACTCCTCTCACATACCCGCCCCTCCTCACGACGGCGGAGGTGAGGTGGAGGGGGAGGGTGGTTGGGAGCGTCTCCCCTCCGCACAACCCCCCTCCCACCCCCCACGCATTCCCCCTCCCACCCGCGTCTCTTTACGCCGTTCCCATTCCTCCAGGGTTAACAACCGCCCGAGTGGACGTGCCCTTGCGGGGGGAAGGGAAAGGTCGAGGCGGAGGGAGAGGGTGCGGAGGAGGGAGCGGCGCAGGCGCCCTCCTCAGGGGAGCGGAGTAATCAAGGGGCGCGCGGGCGGGCGGCCGCGAAGGCGTATCGTCACAAGGACCACTGCGAGGCGCGTCCATTTCTCCCCTCGCCGCCGGGACGTGCGATGCATTTCCCGCCCCCGTCTCCGTTTATTACCCCCGTCTCACCAGCTCTTCCTCAGCCTCTCCTACCCCTCCTTAATCCCTTGGCCGCTAATGGTACGTCGAATTTACGTTTCGAGAAAATAGTGTATATTGATATAAAGTAAGAGCATGTCGATGTTTCTGGGAATATTTGAGAAGGAGACAGATGCGGGCCAAATGGCTCGAATGTATATTGATTATAAGAGCATAAGAAGCTAGCAGAAATAAATAAACTTCCCAAGGCCGGGAAAATTTTCTAATTGCCGGGCAAGTAACGGAATTGGGAAGGAAAGGATCGAACAGATGGTAGGATAAAAAGTAAGTCAGGGAATAAAATACGAGAAATTTGGCCAGAAAACAAAAAAAAACACGCACACGCACCAGCTCACTCAGTCGCCTCGCAAATTTGCCAAAAGAACATTTCCGCGTTGGTCTCAAGTACGCACAGCAAGGTTTGCAAAGCTGTCACACACGCCAGTGACCCCACTCGTACCAATAAAAAATTGTCATAGAATCTGCTTTTGTTGGTTGGTTGAAGTTCGACATATTCATGATAATAACTGCAAGTGGTAATTTCCGCACTTTAATTCCAAACTCAAAAACCGACCATGGTTTCAACATATTATGTCATTTTCAGGGTAAAAGTTGGAAAAGGCATCTTAAAAATGACATAATATGTTGAAACCATGGTCGGTTGTTGAGTTTGGAGTTAAAGTGTTGAAAGTACCATTCGTAGTTTTTGTCGTTGAGTAAGTTCTAAGAACAGCAGGAGAGAAGAGGAACCATATAGAAACTTTAAGAAGAACTTTATCTGTCCTATCTGGAGGCATGATGGCCTATTGAAGGCAATCTTGGGGGAACAAAAGGAAGGAAGGAACGGGAAAGAATGAAATGTATGAAAAATTATGATATTCGGATGAGGAAGATAAAATAATTTTGTGAGAAAATATTAACTGATATTATGATGGAGTGGAGAGATGCGTCGAAACAATACTATTAGGATTGTTGATGACAAATGATTACTAAGTCCAATCTACGCCAATACCTAATGTCTAAATCGTTGTGAGAGAGAAAGAAACCGAGCTCAAAGGGATTCATTCATCTTCTCTCAAGAATGAATTCTCTTCAATTCAATCGCATTAGCACAAAAATAACATCGAAATCAATCCGGAGACAAATTAAAGAATTACCTGTACCGGGAAAGGTAAGGTTGGCGTTTGATTCAACGAAGAAGTAAATTCTTCAATTCTACGAAATGAAGCATGATTTTATGTTCCATTTAAATCCAAAAAACCATCCTTAAAATTATATCAATATAATAGTATAGTTTATATGAATTCACCATGAATTCGAAACCCTCGAATTCATATTCCAGGGCATGGTTAAGCGTGAGAAACCGGGAGGATCCATAACCATATGATGATAGATGAAATCCAATCCTTCACTATATTACTACGAAGCGCTGTCCGGAAACGTGTCGTTTAATTAAAAAAATTATTCTATTCCTTACATAAGCGATGCTTGCCATAACTCAAGAATCGTTAAATGCATTCTTTAGCTCGCCATGCGTGGTAATTTATCAGAGTTACCTGATAAAATGATGGCGCATATCTTAATCGCAAATGTTAAGGTGAGAGATCAATTCATCATTCGTTGGCAAAATTCTTTGTGATTCGAGTCGCGAGATGACGTGAAATATCAAAGTGGTTCCTCAAAGATCTAACTAAAACTTTACAACTTATTCATACATTACAGACTAAATCCACATTTTTCCAAATCGGTGTTTTTTAAATTATACAGAACATTCAACATTGCAGATGGTTATGATATTATTGAGAGTCGATAAAACATTGGTCCCAAGGCAGAGTTGGCAGAAGAAAATGATGAAATTTATTCTAACAGCAATCTGGCATCATATGAATGATCTGTTAACAATGGGATGATCAAATATTCAAATATTTTCCTATAAGTAAGAGTATAAGGAAAAAGAAATTTTTACTTTTACCTCGAAGATGGTTTTATTTGCGCAAAGGATGAAATCCACCACGAAAAAAACATTTAGCTGAGCCGTGACCTGAACCCCGTTCTCCAATGTTCCGTACAGGTATGCTGCCAGAAACACAACCAAAATCTGACTAGCAATTGAGAGATATGGATTCTAATCCCAGCCAAATTAAGTTGTCACGGTGAATTCCATCCTTAAAATTTCTTCGTAAATATCTTTGCACCGTTGAGCGTGACTGCGAACAAAGTTGAGTCCTTTTTAAAGACGATTTTGCTATTACATACAGTACTGTACTGTAGATGTATTTGATGCTTTCCCGTTGCATTCGAGCGAAGAATTTTTCTTGAGCGTCAGACTGGCTTAGGCCCACCATCTGTGTCAACGCTTCGATGGGATACTTTTCTATCACCCTCAGGGCTAGCAACAGCTTCTACAGAGACCGAGGACTAAATATGAACAAAACATGGAATACCATTTTAATAACCCTGGGAAAATTCATACATGACTCCTTCAATCACAACCAATCTCACCACCCAAGGCAGAAAATAAACTCGCCACCAGAACCCTCGACATCAACCAATGCCGAGGACGATGGAAAAGTTGAAAGGCATCGAAACGTCGGCAGTAATGGAGAGCCTAACCCGGTCGGAAGTCCGAGAAAATTTCATCGCATGATTTCCCTCACTCAGTGACTCAACCCGAAGATTAGTATGGTTATGTGAGGGTAGAGCTCACCCCGAACTAAGCCGCGTACGTGCGAATTACACACATTCAGGAAAGGGGGCCTTACCTTGGACCACCTCGCACTTTTGGGGTTTAGTAGGCTGTATTAGAGATTTGAATCCAGGGCCGTTCAAATAGCAGCTAAGTGCTCTAACCTCTGGGCTACCACGCTCACCATGATTTTCAATCATTCATCATAATTTCTTACACCCCATGGTTTCTCAGGCATAGTGAAATTCTCTGACTTTCCAGGTTGCCGAGAAAGGTTGCCCCCCTGGAGTTAAAAAAAAAAGACGAAATAGGCGTCAAGAGGTGTGGGATTGTGTTGCGTGGGAGGAACACAGAGTGTTCAGTGGAGCAGGGAGTAGCTGCACTTAGTGTGTGTTCGCATGTTCCGACAACCCCTCGACCGCACCACTCTCCACGCACTGCGAATTGCACTCAGTCTCACCAAGCACTCATTTCTTTCCCCGCCAGCTCTCTGCCCTTCTCACGCGTCACAGTTAGGGTTACCAACGCCGCAAGTGTTGTTTCCAATGATACTGCACTCCAAGAATAAGAGAAACTGGCAGTTATCAGAAGAATGAATGCCGCTACGTGATTCAAAACTAATTATTTTCACGCGGATCGGTTAAGAATAAGACTTTAAATCGTAAATAGCGCCCATCTAGTTGAAAAATCAAAATTAGGGTAAATAAAAAGGATAATTTAATGATTTTATCCTTTATTGGACACTAATATTCGGCTATTGAGACGGCTGTAGCCCCATTACCGTGTAACTAACGTCATTTGACTTCAAATCGAGAATTACTTTCCAAACAACTGCATGTTTTCAAATCTACATTTAATCGTCTAACTTTCCTAGGCAAAAATAAGGATTGCTTCAAAGACAGTTTTAGAAATGAGCATTTTCAGATTTAATATCCCAAATATATTCCAAACAAAAACTTTTCCTGAACTTCAAGCAATGAAATAAAATTAGACGAGCATTTTTTTAATGGCACGAATTCCGTTTTCAGGAGAAAATTCCTTCCGATGAAGCATCAACTACTACATACTAATCCAGAGGAAACATGAATATTTATTATCTCAATCTACTTAGAAACAGTTCCGCAACGCTGATCGTGATTATTTACATCAAAAACTTCTACAATTTTGACAAAACAAAAACACCCCTATAAAAGATTAATAAACGCGTTAACAAATTCCATCACACTTAATCAAAAACTGGCCACTTCTTAAAATGAAAAGGATACACAATAACAGTGCCCTTTTCTCGTAAATTTGAGCCCCTGATTACTTCATTATTTTCAAAACTTAACTTGAGAGTCGTGCATCTAGATTCGCGAAATAAATTAGTTGAATAACTTTAGTCTTCCGCAGGGTCAATTACAACAATATAAGCAGGAAAATGGTTTTAAAATGTCAGCAGTTTCACCTTATCTAAATATGAGCAGAATAGTTAAATTTCAGATATATTTTTTGAAGAATTTCGACGGATATTTTCCACTTTGGAGGATGACATATTTCATGACATTGAAAACTAAACTTCATGGAGACCGGCATGGTGGCAATTTTCTGTCCCCTTAACACATATTTACGATAAAGCAAGTTCTATGTATATTTTATCCAGAGCCATACACATAGTAACATCGACCTCGTAATAGCACGAATAAGGAAAAATTATTTCTTACTCGCCATCAAAATTTTTGCGAATATACAAAATTTAAAATTAAATTTAAATTAAACAACTTTTGTATCAATAGATACCTGTCTAATAGGGAAGTGCACTAATTTTTTTTTATTGCTGAATTTGAAAAATTAGCCTAAAAAAGAAACATTAGTATAGTCACTTTTATTTTCTGCATCTGGGGTATGCACTTTAAAACGTTTTGAAAGTCGGAAAATTTCATGTTGCGCTGAAACACAGTGCCTCCATCTTGATTGAGATGTGACGTCACAAGGCAGTAGTCACCAGTGGAGTATCGCTGTATTCCGTCGCCTTCTTTAGCGCGGCGAGAGTTTCCGGGAATCGGTGGAGTTTGCTTCCTAAAAATGTCGTCTAGTACCGAAAATATGAATTCAAAATAGAATTATAAATAATTTTTTGTTCCAAATTTCATCTCGACGTCGAAACAAAAGCCTGGAGAAGATATTCATTCCCGTGCCTTAAGCACAAGCTATACGGAATAAATGGTTCAAGGCTGCTCGTGACTCTTACCTATCGATGATATTCTGTTTTGAAGATCATTTGAAGGTATTGTAAGATCAAATTGATATTTATATTATAATAATTTACTTAATAGGTACCTCAGTCACATCAGAAAGAGTGTTGAGTCAAAATATAGCATCTTCCGCGTAGACCTACGTAATTTATAAACTGAAAGTAGTTTGGTTAAAGAATTATGGCGCGACTGTTTTTTTTACACGACCGGGCAAAATGCGTACTTTGCCCATGATATGTGCATATATGATAACAAACGATTTCAGTTAAAGTTAATCTTTATTTGTTGAAATTAGTACATTTATAGGTGATACAGATATAAAGGTACACGGCAGGTCGCGCGGCGTAATTTGTACTCCACTGGTGACGGGTTCATCTTGCTGATCTAAAAAATTAGCTACAATACCTCGAACTTTGAAAACTCGCAATATAGGCAGTCAAAGTACATTGTAGGAATACACGAGACCATTCTAGCCCAGAATGTACGTACAATGTTGAAATCCTTGGTTTTCAAATATTGACGTATTTTATACGCCAGCGCGCCCGGTCCAGAGTTATCAACTTTTATTTCATCCTATTTGTTAATTGAAATTATACTTCGGAATGGTTCTTTTAGCACTGCTACTGAGGTAAACTGGTAGGTACTGAGTACTAGGTACTGAGTAAGTAAACTCCCTTTGGAGTAATGTGAATTAAGTGTTCGAGATATATGGCATTTTATATTCGTTTTTTGTTCTTATTAATTATGTCTGTACGCATATTGTTGCTTGCCGCGAGCCTTTAATGGTATGTGCTCTTGCAAGAGTGGTTTTCATTTTTAATGTGGAAGTTGGTCAGTATAAGCAAAGAAAAAATTAACATTTTAGCGCACACCAACCCTTGTAGTCATCGTATCTCTGCGTTTGTAAAGACAGTGCTCAAATACCTAAACGCCATAATGATGATTAAAAAATTGTCTCATGCCAATGATTGCTGCACTTATAATTAATGATAAACTTGATGCCGTATGATCACAATGAAGACAACAAAAAATAATGCCATGACGTAGTCTTGAACCACGATCCTTAGGGTGAGATCTTTCCTTACAATCGTGTACGCTACCACTACCCTAACCGACCCATTAGGTAATGGTGGATATTTTGGATTTATATATATAACTTGTAAAAAGTAACGCATGAAAATTAATTAATTACAGCCTAACTAACGCCCTAATTGAAAAAGATGCAGCAAGGTACGAGGTCTCCCCTTGTTAGCCTTAACGTCTCGCATTTCTATGGAGCGTTGAACCTGTCCTCCTTATTCAAAAATTCAGTAACCATAAATACATCAAAGTTTGGTATACCATTTATAAATCGTTGGAATTTTCCTTCTCCCAACCAAGATTACCTTTTCTTGAACCCATCCTGGACAGCGAACCATTGCAACAACCAGCCAGCTCGGAAATAAGGCTAACATCCCATGATTCTAGTTGCGAAGGGCGAACGTTCCGGCCGGCGTGAATACATACGCAACGAATAAGTCTTGCAGCAAACGTCTGAAATAGGTTTAATAGTTTGACTCGGTTCTTACAAAAAAGTTTTGGCATGATAAACGGCATTGTGCCAAAATATACCCAGCGAAAAATAAATGCCATCATGCATTTATTAAAGATTCAATGTGCTATTCGTACTACTCTTTCCAAACTTGAAGTTGACACGTAAATGAATATTAATATATTACGCAATGATGAAGTCGTTTACTCAAAAGAGAAGCAGCCACATATATATTCTGAAGATATTTTATGACAGCAAAAAACGGATACCCTAAAATTCTGTAATTTTTCTATGCAATAATAGTGGTAGAACTAAACGGTGTAGAAGCTGCCTTCTGCTACTGCCTTGTGACGTCACGGCCAATATTCAACATGGACACCCGTTTTCGCGGCCTTTGAATTTTTCCATATTTCAGACGGTCATCTCGAATCAAGTATTCACTATTAGGATTTAAACTGTGGTTTTACGACATTATGTTATTCTGAACTCTAATTTAAAAAATGTGTTTGATGCATTTGAAACACTAGTGCACTTCCCTATTATATTTCTTTCTGAATACTACATGAATATCCGTGTCATGCAAAACAGAGAAAAAGAGAGAGGTCGAATACAATTTAAAATGAAGAGAGTCTACAAAAAAAAATTATATTTTCTTGCTCAATTCAATGTTTTGTTTGCCTACAAGCTCCTCTGTAAAAGAATGCAAAACGTTCCATTATATGTTTGCTTGCATAACCGTCTCAAATACAAATACAAACTTCCTTTTTCCTCGCTCGTAACTCTAAGTGCCTGGTCGATAGTACAAATTAAATCACTCTGTGTTAATCTGGAAATAAGTGGCGAATATTCCGCTTCCCAAACCATCCCTCTTGGCCTGGGCCTCGCATTAATCCAATTTTAATTTCTCCGAGGGTTCACGCAACCTCGGCTAACTCGACGTATTTTTGGGTTGCATGCGGTCATTTGCGGGAATTATCTTTCCAATCTTAACAGATAAGGTGAGAGTGATAATAATATAACTGCCAAAGGCAAGCCATATTTTTATTAAACTTCCAGATGAGACTAAAATCGCCAAGGAAATTGAATAAACCTATTCTTATTATTGCTATTATAGTCGATATTTTTATGGTTAAAATATATTTACTCACGAAATTACTCGACAAAAAGCGTACAAAATGAAACAAATAACACACAAAAACAAAAATATTTTATTCTACTAAATAAAAATCACTAAAAAAATCTGAGAAACACGAGAATTAATTTGATCCAGCTTTCGCCTTCCCTTGATTTTCTTTTAAAATAGCGACTCTATGAAAAGAATACGTAAAATCTTGAGTGATTTTTGAGATAGTAACTTGTATATCAAAGTATCACATCTCCGCGTTCGTACTCCGAAGAAACAATTTCAATACAGGCATTAGTTAAGAATATTAAAGACAAGATTCTTTACCTTGGTACTTCCTGATATCCTCACCTATGAATGCATTTACCCAGTTTTCTTCCTCTCATATTTCTAAAAGCCGAAAAATAAAAATTACCAGTGCAGAGCTGGTAAATAAACTCAGTGCCATTGCACATTTCCTTCAACCGTCACTCGAAAGTATGACAAGAATGTCAAATACGCGATTTGTCTCGCCTGCAACTACCGAAATCTTAGCTGTTAATAATTATTGAAAAATCGATACACTCCCTTCCTATATCTCCGAGAGAATCGCAGGAACTTAATATGAAAGTCTCTAATGCTCGTAACATCGTTATATGCATCAGTAGATAGGCAAAATTTGGACATTAGTAATGGAAAATAACACATGATTTAATCGGGGATTGAGAAAATTATTTCTGTATGATGCTAATAACGAATATTCGCCAGTAAGAACTAACATCAGATATTTATTAAAATGAAATTGTTAACAATTGTAAGGCACTGTAGCTAATTGATTTTCATGACTAACTGGATAAAAATATAAATTACCGGAAAAATACCGGGAGGTTTTGTGTGCGAAGTCAATAATGCAATAATAATTACATATCAACCCATTAGAAAGAAACTGAAAAAAACAAGCTTTTGCAACTATATTTCGCGACAAAATGTTTGGAACAGATACCTAAAAAAACCAACATATTGAAATTCCAATCATCTTCGAAAATTAATGTGAAAAAAAAATCGCGAGGGTGCATAAGAATAATTTAACCCATATCAAGATCAAGAAGAGAAACGGCTACGTAAAATTTCTCTACGGATAATGCACTCCGGACTCGGGACAGGGGCCTGGCAAAATTCGCCACTTTTTTCTCCCGAGAACAGGGGCGGCAGAACAGAGCAAATGATTCTCCACCATGCTACTACACTCTTCGCTCCTCTCCAGTTTAATGGCCAGGGCTTCCTCGACGATTGAAGTATCGTTCCGCCCCAATTCTTCCGTACATCCCGGATCCGAAGCCAGCCGCCCCCTTATCCCTTCCAATCATCTCCTCAGCAAAGGGATTCGAGAGGCAATGCAACTGGAGTCAATTACGGAAATAGGCGTCGCCGCTGGCGCGATCGGCGACATTATCTGAGCTGATTATCCATTCAAGAAAAACGGCATTTTTAGGATTTCGCTTCATGGGAAGAAAATAACAACCCCAGAAGTCCAAATCGGATCAATACGGTGGAAATTGTAGTTAAAATTGGGGAAATTTAAAGCGAGAAAAATTGAATTGGTGGCATATTTTTGAACAACTAATGTGTAATTTTAATAAACTTAAAAATACACATCAGAGAACCCCCTGACACTGGAAAAGTAGCAATAACGATTTAGGCAAAAATGTAAGAAAATATAGATACGCATTTTATAATTTGCCTTTTTTACATGTTATCACACAAATCTCGCATAACTTGACGCTTAACACGATCATTGGAAAGTCACCATGACGATTAGAAGAGACATAGCAGCGATGAGATGTTAGATAAACAGTTAAATTTTTAGGTGCCACAGTAATTCGCAACATTTCATTCGCGAATGAGAGAATTTTGCAAGAATTCACGAGAAGTAAAATAGTTTTTAAAATATTTTAACCCATCACGCAGAATTACGCCCTGCGATATTCATTCTCACCTTATTCCCACTAATGCTGAAAAATGAAATAACTGTTCAATCAGTGAGCTAGCAATAACTCGACATCCCTTGCAGCTTCAGTAAAACAAACAGGAGAGATATTTTTCATCCTTGCATAGGCACTTATAAGAGAATAATCACAAAGAAAAGCCTTTTCTGGAAAATATTCCTGTCAATTTTTCCCGATTCGATAAGGTGTCTTCGTTACGAAACGAAGAGAAACATTAATGCAACCAATGAAGCTTGATTCTCTCTCGCCTATGGGTTTTTTGGCCACTGAAGATAAAAATACGGTTTATAATTCCAAAAATATTCATTTTATGATTAAATTGGTAAGTACGTGATTTATAACCTGAAAATAATATGAAAAAATATTAACTCAGAGTGTTCTCTTCATGGAATTCACGGTGGCAATTAGAATAGCGAAAAGAAACAATATATAATGCCTGTTAAGGAAATTAACGCTATCGCAAAACACCATGCATTAGTTATGAAGATACAACACAAGCAAAAACAATGAAGGCATGGAAGAATTAACTCCCGATAACAATAACCCAAAATAAAAGCATCAGCCCGAGAATACCAAAGAAACGCCGACAAATTAACGCATAAAGCCAAACATAAAGACCGATGATCACAGAAGATGAATATGGGATCAAGCTAAAATAGAGGTATTATTCCACTAATACATAAGGGAATTTCTATTTTATGTTTTAAATTAAGATATTTTTTCAACCGGCGACTTTTATATGACACTAGAAAATGCCACATGATACCTTAATAAATTTTATTCTAATTTTATTCTTCATTCAAATGCGTAATTGCAAGACCGTTACACACAACACTTATAGTAATCTGGGAGCCAATGTGTTCATAATTCCGTTTTAAAATCTCTCTACAAAGGGATATTAATTTTTATTATATTAAAGATAATTTAAGCATATAAAAGTTGTGCTAGAATCATTCAAGGCCGTGATAAAAAGGAAACCTCAGACTAATACAGCCGATAGAACGAGAGCATTATGAAAGTCACTAGAATGAATCATTAGCCATGAAAAATCATACGTAATTAATACGTACTACAATAATATGCTAAGTTTTTCAAGGCTCATAACGGCATTTCAAATTAAATAAGTTTGATGAGCAGGGAAAAAATACGGTCTTCGTGCAGGCAGGATATTAGTTTAATTTACATGCACCGGAGAGGAAATAAAGGAGATTCCACAAATATAGCGATGAGTTCAGATTAACATGTGAATTGAATACAGAAAGACCCGAGAAATTTTTCTCCGATTAAAATTAATCAATACGTAAATATTATATGGCTGATGAGATGTTCAAGGAAAGACGCAGAGTAAAAAAAAACTTCGACGTAGGTATACACTAAGAAAATTCAGGCTATCTCGGGATTGCGTAATCTATAATTTGTGGTCCGCATTTATTCCTCCATGAGGAAATGTGTCCGAGTCATTTCCACTAAACCATGAGATTCTACATTCAGCGGCGTTGTGTACGATGCTACTCTGAAGCAAAATAACGAAAAGCGCTTTCTCGAAATGAAAACAATTTAAATATAAATAACATGACAGTATAAAATAATTATCTACAAATATAACTGCAACCAAAGTTTTCACTATGATTAAGTTCTATCCATTTCTGACAGTAACAATGATTGAAGAATGTTACACCGCTAAAAAAAACATAAATCCAAAATTTTGTTCCTGGAGTAGTGAAACTTAAGAAATAAAACCACAGAAAAAGA
The DNA here is from genome assembly GCF_921293095.1 of Ischnura elegans. NCBI lineage: Eukaryota > Metazoa > Arthropoda > Insecta > Odonata > Coenagrionidae > Ischnura > Ischnura elegans. Next base: position 29,116,032 of record NC_060246.1, read on the forward strand.
GACAGACTGAATCATTCCTTCGCCCATTTTCCAGTCACGTGGTTCTATTCGCACCCGGCGTAGTATCACTAAATCGTTCGAATTTGAATTTACCCAGTAAAGCCAAACGATAGCAGTGGCGATACAGATAAATAATTACAATGGATGTGAAATATAAGAAAACCTGGGAAAGTTACGATATTACTCAGCTTTCTAATATAATAGGAGATTCTGTACACATTATTGCTTCAAAATGTAGCATGCGCATCATTGATGCGAACCAAATTATTATTTCCACCAGCAAAGAAACCTTTGTTAAACTGGTAAAAGGAAGGAGCTACACCCACAAAAGTGAAAAAAAATGTCCTGGATTAATCAGGCCGAAAAAGCCTAGGAGATGTTGGCAATTGCCGAATACTTAATTATACGATAGCAATCAAATATTCCCGCCACATTATTCAAATATGTAAAAAATAATCACCCTGCCAACGTACTAGGTTGTATTGAATTAGGAAACTATGCGACCGAAAGAATGCGAAAATAAATACGAAGTAAAACAGTTGATATTATATAACCACTAGGATCCAGATTTGAAACATTAATAAGGTCAATATAAATTAAGACTAATGAGCTTAATATGTCAAAAATTTGCATTATAAAAAGCTGAGTACATCGATTAATGAAAAACGTAACAAAATACCAAATTACCATGCTTACTACTGGAAATAATTCTAGTCCTTAAAATATCATTGTATCCTTAAATGATATTAAGCGACCCTTCAACTCACTAAGACCATTCAGTACATTAAATGTAGAGTATTTATTATTTCAGTAGAGTGTAAATTCTGTTATTTGGGAAGTATGATCACTGGCGACGGGAGAAGCACGAAAGAAATTATCAGCAGAATAGCCTAAGCGAAGAGAGCATTCCACCAAAAGCGAAACCTGCTTGCAGCAGGAAACTTCAATATGGAAGTGAAGAAACAATTTATAAGAACCTACATTTGGAGCATGACCCTATATGGAAGTGAGGTATGGATAATGACAGCAGCGAAGAAAGCAAGGATGGAGGCCTTCAAAATGTGGTGCTACGGAAGAATGAAGAGAATCAAATGGATCGCCCGAGTTAGTAATGAGGAAGTCCTTAGAAGAATTGGAGAAAAGAGAAGCCTCATGATAACATTAATGAGAAGACGGAACGACCATATAGGCCACATCTTGATACATAATGGCCTGATGAAGACAATCGTCGAGGAGTAAATGGATGGCAAGAACGGAAAAGGAAGACCTCGAACAAAATATATGGATCAGGCAAAGAAGGATGTGAAAAAGAATACATACGTACGTGTGAAAAGATTAGCTAATAGGAGAACTGTATGGAGAGCTGCGTGAAACCAATCTTAGGATTGCTGACCAGTGATGATGATGAGGGAGTGTAACTTCAATGGTGGTTAGATCATCATCCTAATCAGGTGGGCCTCGCAAAGAATTACTCAGACTGTGTCCAAATAGTCAACCCATCCAAATGACATGTATATGAAGTTCAAAAGCACCACTCCAATCCAAAAAATAGAAAATTCGCAATGCTAAGAATCCAGAGTGAATGATGGATGATCTCAGGCGATACGAACGGACCGAATTTGTCCGGTAGTGTTCCATGTAGAACATTTTATCGTCAAAGCAAGGTTCGGCCGCGAGCAAAAATAACCAATTCCTATTGGAACAAAAATCCACGTGGAGTAATAATCCAGATAGTTATCATATGGAGGGCGCGGGGATCAATCTGCTGGAGATTGCGAATCACCGCTTGCCTCAAAAGCAATTTCCGTCCCGAAATCCGTCCCCGACGGCAAATCGTGGATTTGATCTGAAACGTGCTGTTCCGAAGCTTTCAGCTCCAACACTCTCGCTTTTAGCTCACAAAAATACAGGGGAGAACGAATGCGTTTCCAGCGGATCTGTAAGAGAGGTGGCAAGGGTACGAATGGAGAGTGAAAAGGTTTCAATGAAGTAAGTGTGGAAACGAGTGCGTCAGTACCAGTGGGGTAGCCAGGAATTTCGTTCGGTGGGGGGGTCCAAAACCAGAGGGGTGAGTTTTTGTAAAACACGGTACTAACAATAAGTAGAGGGTTTTAAACTAATTTTAACACTTTTCATTGTCTAAAAAATCATTTTTCAAATAAATCTGTTGTAAATTCGTGATTTGACAATATTTTTATCTAATTTATGAAGGAAAGTAATTATTTTTTTATTTCGGGGGGGGGGGGGTCCGCACACTCGGACCTTCCCCCTCGCAACGCTTTTGGTCAGTACCCATGTAGAGAGCCTTGGTTCAAATCGAAGTCAGAGGCGGAGGTTTTTGCAGAAGCAACCTCCTCAAACCCAGCACCCAAAGGCGTTACGTAACTATAGTAAGTTACTGAATTATGGTTGCCATGACATGCCTTGGTCGCCTGAAACGACAGGCGTGTGCACTTGGTAAGCACTTAGGGCATAACGTTTGAAATATGATTTTATGCTTTCCCGGCGAATAATTATACTATCCATATTAGCCTGATATGAATAATTTAACCTGGTGGGAATCCCGAGAAGAATTTACCCACGGTATCATGTCTACTTAAAAATTTAATGTAATGAAAATCAGGGCAAAACTCGATGGTTTCAGGCTTTACTTTGTGAATTATTTAATTGGGCGAATTTATGGTCAAAAGTTGAACTGACTGTTATTCCAACCAATTCAAAGTTATTGTAACTCTCAACCATTCTAAGGTTGAGATTGCGGCTGTATCTTATATGATTAACGCTAACCAGACCATTAAAAACCCGCACTAAATGGCATTACCGACGTCTTCACTTGGATCCCCCGTGTGAAGGGCATCCAGATTACAGCACTCCGTCCGCGTCGGATGGACGATAAGCTGAGATACCTTCTATAGAGAGCAAAGGGAACACAGACGCTGGGCATCTATTCGCCTTGCCGTATGGCGCAAATTACCTTAGCAGCCCATCTCCTCTGCCAAATAAACTGCCGTACCGAAGACAGTTATGCAACGGACCCGAATATTCTACCCCGGATTCCGTGAGCAGGCCACTACAAGTACAGCGCTCTGCAAGTCGAGTTGGATGATTAGCCGGGGTCGCCTTGGGGTCCTTACCTAACATTCCCTGTTCGACTCCGGGTTTCCATACAAGCTCTTCCGTCATGACGAAAATAATCTTAACTTTTGGTTTCTTCCTCCAAATGTCTATCCATGAACATAGGGCGAGGAAAACCATGGAGCCATTAGACTGCGAGCCCCAAACATTTAGCTATTAGCCAAGAGAGCCAACAACTAACAATCGGTACGCTATTTCGCGGAATGAAGAGGACCCGCTTTGTAAAGATAGTTTTAAATGCTTATAATTCGATCGCATCAAAATGAAGTAATACTAAGATATTTACAACAAATAATTTCCTCCCCACAGTGACGCTTAATCGACAATTAACTAGTCGAACGCGCAACGTGTGGAGTTATTACGAACACGCAAGAGTAGCTCCCCAACCCGATGTCCCACGCATTGTTTATAACTTCCACACACCATTCATGGTATTTGAGCATTCGGGTAAAAGCCACCTCGTTGTTGTTTCCCATCGAAGCTTCTATACATTTCACAGAAAAACATTATTTCAGCAAAAATTATGGTTGCATGTACCGTTTTGCTTTTATCCCAATGGCTCAAGTATACAATCCATACTCTATCTTTACAACCATGCCATACCTGGAGAAATTTACGAAACAACCCCAGTTAACCGCAGTCTAGCAGGCAGTAGAAACATGGCAATTTATTTGAGAAGAACATCGTTTTTATAAAAGTGATGGTGGCACATACCGCTTTGCTCTCATCCCGGCTAATCGGCAAGAGAGGCCGAGGAGCAGTCTACACGCTGTGAACGACGGAATCGGCGGTCGCGGGTTGCAGCGTCGAGCGGCGAGGGGCGGCGGGGCAGGAGGGCAGCCGGCGCGACGCCCGCGGCGCTGCGCAGGCCACCCCGGCGCCTCGGGGCATCCCGACTCCGAATGCGGGTTCAAGCGGCGCCGTCTGCACGGCGGACGCCTTCCAACTGCTTGCTTGCTTGCTTTCTTCCGTGAACTCACGTGCGTTCAAAACACGGACGGCTCAAAGTGTAGGGAAGACTTTCGGAAGAGAAGGCTACAACAACAGAGTAGTAAAGGGGGCGTGTTCACTTTGCGTGCGTAGGTATGCCTCCTCCTCCTCGTTCGCAAATGGAGGGAGGAAGGGATATATATCCGACGGCGAAACAAATACACTCTCACTGGTCAACACTCCTCCTCGTCTCCCCCATCCAGTCGACTCCTTGTGTGCACGACTTGGGTGCAGAGGAGGGAAGTGATGGGCAAAAGAGTAGCAACAAAAAAATCACTCGAATATCCAATACGGCAGGTTCCTCGCAGCCTCCTTGAGGTGGTAAGAAAATCCTCTTTCAATCCTTGTGTTTTTATCCTCTTCGTGTGCTCCCGGGACGGAAACGTTGAAAAAAAAAACGAATGTAAAAAAAGTAACAAAGGAGAAGTGTAAGTTCACTGTGCACGAAAAGTGTTTCAGGCCGAAAGGGGCCTCTAGCAGCGTTTTTCCCTTGTCGCGCAAAGTGTCGCTGGATGGTTCACGAGACACTGGTGGGGTGGTCTTCCTTTCCCTGGCCGTGCCCTCTGCCAACCCCCACACTGCCCCCACTCCTTTTCCCCTCTTCCGTCGCCCCTCCCTTCTCTGCTCTTGCCCCAACCCTCTCCACGCAACCCGCCAGCCAACACTTTGATCGATCAGGGAATGTAGATTGCGGGGAGGGGAGGCCACCAGGGCTCTTCTCTGCTCCTAGCGAGTGGTTTGGTCGCCTACACTCACTCTTAGCGGAAACACCGTCACTTTTCGAGTCATGAAACTTCACCTGCACCAAACACGCACTCGAGTCCCGTCTACTGATGGAAAGGTCATCGACTGCTTTGTCTTTGAAACTCCACCGTTTCCGCGCTCCAACTGGCGTTAAGGTTATCGCACGACGACGAGAGAATAATGCTGTTATGATGTAACAGCGCCGCCAAAATTTTCTTCGCTTATGAAAACGCCTGGTCAAATAGGGACCAATTCAAGGGTGGGACTTTGACAACACGGTTTCACTCCGAAAGCCTTTCAAAATTCCGATGTGTAATTCTTAGTTTAGTACACATTTCCATACCCTTACTCCCACACACCCTTACCAACTTCCCCTACACGCCGTGTTCGACGCTAGCGCGGCCCCACTCGAAACTCTTGCTCCTGGGTGATAGTGTTGAGCTCCGGCTGTAGGTGGCACGACGGTATTTGGAGGCGCCAACTGCAAATACTATATTAATATCTTTTGATATAATAATGGCAAGGAATGTATGTTTTTACATAAATCGTATCAATTAAAGTAATATTATCATATTATGCCAATCACAACTAACCATATGTGGTTTATTAGATATTAAAAATAAAATTTTGTAACGGCCAAATGACTTTATCTTAATTTGGCGTTACTACTTTGATGACAACTTCTATTAATGAAGAAGAAGATTTGGTATGAACAAAATTCTTGTATTATTTGATAATGCCTGATGTGAGAGATGGGAGAGCCATTGCACTAATAAATTGTGATGCACCATGGAAGGGTGCACTCCCAAAAACCTCTCCAGAACCATGGAAGGGGCTAGAACTACGTGGTTCTGTAAATAGCCAAAACTATTAGCAATTCAGGCATAACTGAAATCCAAGCTCCATAAGATGCTAAAATATCGAAAAGCTAATCGGCTGTATCCGCGAAACAGTATCGGAGAGCAGTAATATTTAAACAAACTGTGTAACATGATTTCTGCTATTCTCATCAAAAGATAACGCATAAAATTCCCTAGTAAAGCATTTCGCAGGAGAAGCGAAACTACAATATATGAAACTGAGATTTGTATAAAACTATAATTCATTGATTAAGGAGATGCAGCCGATTTTATCTGCACAATAACACAAAAAACACACATACAACAATTGCATTCCATGATTTCGTTAGTCTTTTGTTTCTGCATCTTGATTCTTGAGCAGACGAAGGTGAAGTCCGTAAGGCGCAACAAAGTCGCCGAACATGGAGGTTTGCGACTCACCGAAAAGAAAAACTATTAATTGTAATAAGAAAAGGAAATCGCATTTACTCCAGAAATTGTACCAGAGAGAGGTAGATATATATATTTTGAACTCATTTATAGTATTTGTGAGACGGAGGCTTCGAAGTTTGATGAATCGGAAACGTTTCAATTTCCATAGTCTGGGTAGCCGTTGAATATGTCAAACGATAGCAATCAGTCGGAAACGCGAGGATAGTTATCGGCCGGGCTGCTAAATTATGTATTTCATTTAATGGTGTGAATTCTCACTGTTTTTCGCTCCGTTATGTGCGGAAAATTTCAAGATTTTTATATTTTTACGTGAATGGAAGTACTCGTCTTATGGTCTTCCTTGTATTTTTAAAGCTTCCGTAACACAAAGTCTATACTATGCTTAGTAACTGCTTAGTATTCCTAATTTAGTTTTTCTTTATTTTATGAGCACTGAATAATATTTTGTGGTATTGTCTTTTGCTTGGCAGATACAAGGATCATATGGTCCTTTCGTGCGAGCTGCAAATCAGCCTCTGTTTAGTCGTTTACCTCACCGACTTGCGTTCAACTTAGGAGAAGTTGTTCCTGAATCTGCTCTAATTGCTGGGTAAGTATCGTTAGATATTGGTTTGCATATGGCTCCGTCTACGAGAAATTATGAATCCGTACGAAAAAGATGTCGATGTAATTTTCGATTTTTCCATCCATGGTGGTGAACGATGAAATGGTGTAATTGGTGCTGTTATGTTTATACTTTACATGTTTATTTGACAGTTTCGCTCTATACTTCAAGTTTTTAATTTGGGATAGTTATATTTTTGTGCATTCAGTTTCATTGAGGGAAAAACCTGCTTGCTATGAGAAGATTTTAAGCTTTGTAACAAAATATAAATATTGAGGGACCCAACTAGTAAGAGAGGGCCTCTCAGTAACATCTCATTACTTAAGTTGCTGGAAGTCCTCTGTTTTTTTATTTTCTGTAATTTACGTCGTGTGGCTGAGAAATGGTTTCTGAAGATTTTGTGGTATGGTGGTATCTTCATGTTTTTGTTACCAGATTTGTTGGGATGAATACTTTGTTTTATCTCGAAATTTTAATCATCTTTAATTTTTAAGGCTAAAGATATTGGCAAATTGCATTCCAATCTCTTATCAGGAATATTAATTAGTCATTTTGTCCATTGTAAGATTATATTATTTCTTGTATCAATCAAGTCCATGATGACGATCCATAGCTTCCATTCCTCAATGTATTTTCCCTAACAGTTTTCTGTGTCACATCTCTGGTGTATCACCTATGAGTCTTTGACTTTGAATCATCATTGCTTAGGTCTCCATTGTCATTATCCATATATTTCTTTTACCAAGCATTTTACAAGCTATCTTAACACTAAATTTTGTTACATTTAGTCTCATGTGTGATATAGCTGAAGTGATTCAATTCATAAAGTAAGGAAATTCCAGAGTGACACAGCAAACCTGGAAATAGTGTTGATTCACATATTTTATATTCTGTTATCAGTTTAGTATTCTTACAATAAATCTTGATAGATATTACTGAGTACAGTTGTTAATTCCATATAATTTCTATGTATAAGAAATTATATGAAAGCTTCCTTTTTTTTCTTAAAATCAGGGGTATCTGTTGAGACTGGATTAAGGCCCTATTTGTTGACTCTCTTCTTAGGTCTGTTCTAGTAATATCTGGTTTTATATGTACATTGCACATTGTACACCAGGTAGTGCATTTTTGTGATCAAAAACGTGTAACAGAGGACGAAGTTGTCTCTATATTCCTGCAGTCATTTATTTGTTAGGAAAAACAAATGTTTACTCTGCTGACATTTGTGTTTCTTGATTTTTCTCCCTAGTCACATATTTTCCATTATCTTTTATGTCTTCTTACAGCAGTCACAGCATTTTTGATCCCATTATTATAGATATCCTCTGGGATATATTTGATTCATATTTAAAATGGTGATATCACAATATAAACCTTGTGCATAAGCGATATGTATCACTTTTGATTATTAATAAAATACAATTTGAGATTCCACAATAAGCAATGGTTGGCCATGGAGCCTTCATTTACTGGGCTCTCATGCCTATAGCAGTTATGTATTGAATCTGTATGAAGTAAAAACTTTTGTTCTCTGTTCAATGATTTATCAATATCCCTTTCTTCAAGGAATCTATAGATATTATGTGTATTGAGCCTACATGACTAAGTACTTGATTCCAGAAATCTAAGCGAAAGCCAAATGTGTGACCATTGCTCTCAGGGTTATGATGGAGAGAAAGGTTGAGGCATTATTTTAGGTGCTGATACTAGATTCTCACAATGGCATGTGTTTTATAGCATCTTCCTCATCTGTGCCTAACTATAACCAGCCAAACTGGCTTCTGGGGATCAATTCACTTGAAGTGCATATTTTCTCTATACTATGAGTTATCAGTTGTATTCTTTTTTATCTTTCCTGGTTTGCTTTCTTTTCAGTGCACTGCATAACCCTCATCCATATTAACATACTTATTTTTTATATTCATTAACTCTTTCTCGTACTACCACCTTAAGCTATCCTCACCTACCAAACAATTCTTTGGTCATTTCAGACTGGAATGATCGCATGGTATTACCAACATGTATGCATACAAAAATCATTCCAGTCTTAAATGACCAAATCATTGTTGGTTGGTGGACATAGCTTGAGGTGGTAGTATAAGAATGAGGTAATTTTCTCTTACCACATTTTCTGTTTTACATACTATTATTGACTAAATGCACCTATAAATATAAAACCACTCAGTCTTCACAGAAAATGCAGTGTTTTGACAAATTTGGCTGATCATTTACCCTGACTGACAACTCTAATTGGAGGTTCTGCAGTTAAATTACCCAACTCACGATGTAGCCAGTACTTAAATCTTCGATCAACCTTATTGATGACGTTTTTTTTGCCTGGCCAATGAGCATTTGTGACTGTCTGTAATCTACCCTTGATGGTCAGGGGTATGGATATACCCCTGACCAGCAAGGATATGTTTCGATCAATGGATCAATATTTTTTTATTTAATACTCTTAATGTATGTCCTGCAATACTCACATTAATGTTTTGCTCTCTAAATTAATCCTTGAAAGTGTAGTTTTGGTTTTGAAAAAGTGCTGCAAATGGTTATTTGCATAGTCAATTCTGAAAATGTAATTAGCAATTCATTAGGTAAATAAGTGTCACATAATTGTTTGCTGGGGATTTTACTTATGTTGCTGCTTGCTTATTTCGGTTCTAATTCATCGTCATGGAAGTCTTTATTGTTTTCGCTCCTCATTCCCATGGCTGAGAATGCAGGACATGCCTGTTGCTCGGTGGAACTCCTTTTAATTGTAGACCCATGAGCATTTTCCTTTTTTTTTTTTTGAACATTTTCCTTAATTGTTTTGAAGAATAAATTTCTCATATCCTGTAGCTGCCTTGAACATTTTAGGTCTGATCATTCACCATGGGTGCTATAGAGGGATGTTCATTGGACAACGTTGTGCTCAATTGAATTCATTGCATATCAGGAATTAATCACCTTATGCTACTTTAAATCTAAACTTCAATCCCAGAATGGTAAAGACTGTAGGATTTTATGCAGCAGATATCTGATGGATAGATGGCTGGACCAATGAATCTTCCTAGCTTTGTATGCTTAAATTTCACTTTTCTTATGAGGACTCAAGAAGATTCCATAGTGTGAGGGAAATCTAGATAAGCTAATTTTCATGGATAAAAGTACATGATTTCCTGGAAAAATTCACTATCCAGGTGGATAACTGTTTTGTAAATACTAATTTATATTTTGATTAATTTCATTTTAAATGACGATTCTAATTCAGTGAAGTATTTATTTTATTGACTTTACGTGTTACGTTTTTATGTCAGTGTCATTCCTTGATATTGATGCTATACTTTAGTGAGTTTATTTCGAGAATGTTATGGACGGATCACAATATGTGTCTATAATAATACTAAATCAAGTTACATATCGAAGAAGTAAATAATACTTATGCTTTAAGACCATTTTTTAAATGCTAGTGCTCATGAAATGAGTATCATTAACCTTTACACTGTGGCAGTCAGCATTGAATGTGATCCTGAACTCATTTTATCATTAAAAAGTAAAATCCATTGCTATTGCTAAATTAATTTTTTTTGGGTTCATAGTTGGTTGGGAGTAAAGGTAATTTTTTTGCAAGCATGGTCTGAATAATGACAACGACCTGTAGGTGAAGCATAAAATTAGCATATTAGCTTTTGTCATCAGGCATGGTATAAAGGATAGCAAATAAGTTTGCATTGACTGAGAGACTTAAATCCCCATGTATGTCATTCCTAGTGCATCAGTCCATGTTTCTATTTAGCATATGGGATACATTTTTTATCATTATGTGGGTGATTGAGTGAATTGCATTTATATTGTCCATTACAAGGTTGCTGTTAAATAATGGATGAGATTAGTTCATTGAATAATTATTATTTTTTCTTGAGTGAACGTATTTGTTATTTTTATGTCGCAAAAATATGCGTTGGAGAATCATTCTCAAAGCATTTCTTTTTTTGCCTTGAAGAATATATATTAATGAAATTCTCTTAAGCAGTGTGTTAACTATAAGTACTTATACGTATCTTTTATGTGCTTGACATCAAATAAAACTGAATTCATCAAATTATGCCTTCTCTTTTTCGTTTCAGCCATGTTTTTATGGGATTATCAAGATGTGGCCAATTCCTTATGTCATACACACACACAGTGGAACCAGACAATTCATTTGACATGGTGTATAGGTACAGACTGCACTGGTGGACGTTTGTGCCATCACAACGCTCACGTAAAGTTGCTGAAGTTACTCTATTCAGTGATGCTGGTGTTGGCCACAATGTATTCATCTCTATCAGTCAATGGCCTACAGACACCAAACATGTCCTCATTTATGGTTGCAGGTAAATAATTTAATGACTATCGTAAGTGTCCGATTTGTGCATAGTACATTTGTTCATCCTTCAGCTGACCAACTTCTTAAACGTCTTATTTCAGCGATGATCCACTTGAAAGATCACTAAATCAGTCAGCACACTGCTACCTCACAATAACTACAGTGCCATCTATGCATAACTGTCCAGACTGCTTAAAGGTTGCTGCTTCCTATGAGGATGAAGGTACGTACATTTTCAGTGTCAAACAATTCCTCAGTATTTATTTTATAAGTTTCCCATTGTTTGGAACTTTCATTAATGCCCATGTCAGAGAGTAATTGACCTTGCCAGATAGCATGCTTGGACTTGTACTAAGTCATATGTTGTGTGATGTTATGTTAGCGCACAGAAAGTAGAAATATATGTTGCTGCATCGTCATACCATATGGTATGCATGGCTTGGCTATGAATATTCTGTTCTCAATAGTATACTTTAACTAGTTTAATGTGAAACACAAATTATATCAAATGAAATATAATCATGCATTTTGGCAGGAAATATTTTTTGGAAGCCATTTAATGTTTAATATGGAAGCTGATTACCATTAAGATTGTTTCTTTTACTGATTCCAATATTTCTTTAAATTTTGTGGCATTTGATAGATATTGATTTACTCAAACTATTTGTGAATTGTGTAATTTAAGTGATCATGATCTTTGCAATGACATCAGTCTCTATTCCTAGCAGTATCTAAGATTTTTGTTAGTTATCGTACCATCTGAAATAAGTTTTTATTATCATAAGAAGTCAATAGTATAATATTCCTTAACTAAGCAATATCTTTCAACTTTTCTTTTGAATGATTAGACTTGGCTGCCAGCTGGGATAGTTGTGTCCGCTTCAGCTGCCTTCGCCATGGCCTAACCGTCCACACAACTTTTGATGTGGTGCCGCCTTTTCCCAAATTTGAGCCACGAATCAGCATGCGACATGAGGGCACTGTTGTCATAAACACAGGAAACTTCCTCCATGCTCTGCATGTCAGAATGGAGAACGTTCCTGGAGGGAAGAGCGTTGGAGGTGGACCTCAAACCAGTAATTGGAATGGGGGAGCAAGCCATAAAACTGAGACAGAGACTGAGGCCATGCCAGCCGAAGGGCAGGAAGACGATGAGGAGACTGAAGAGGAGGAAGATCCCTGGGTGCTTGAAGGAGAAAAGGGAGGGATCTGCAAGAGGCCAGCGGGTCGTGCTGCATCTCAGCCAGTGAGGACTACGTGTCCGAGGCCATGTCTCACTGCCCCCTTGAGAATCAAAGAGTGTCCAGAGGGTGATGAGGGAAAAGTACGATGTAGGAGTGGGAGTAATCGTAGAACTCGTTTGGGTGAAATGATGCGTCGTTGGTGCCGTCCCGATGAGGTGGAGGTGGAGTGGGCCTGCTGGGGAAGCTGGGATGGCCATGAAGAGAGCAACAGTGAGGAGGGTGCCATGGGGCATCGCCCTCCAGTCAAGAGGGGATTTGTTGAGGTCTGGGGATGTGGTGAGGAAACAGAACTCGGAGGAAGGAGAGAGGTGTCAGACTTGGCGGATGCACGGCGTGAATTGAGCATCACATGTGGAGACACCCCAGCATCACCAGTCACTTTCCTATCCTACCCATCGACTGGCGATGAATCTGTGGGTGGGGGGGTGAGGTCAAGACGCATGGCTGCAGAGCGTGCGTACGAATTCACGGACGAGTCTGACTCATGGGGTGGCGGAGCATGTGAGAAACTGAGTGTGTTTCGTCGCCGTCGCTTGGCCGACAAGAAGTATGAATTCTGTGATGATGAAGATGCAGAGAATGTTGTTCCTTTTTGGGTGATGCGGGGGTCGTCGGCCCGTGGAGAGCTGAGTGGGGGGAGGGGAGGGGGCCGGGCCCCGTCCCCCGCCTCCCCATGCTCTGCCGCCTCTCCAACCCCACCGCCCTCAGTGGCAGCCACAGCCTCCCCCCCTCATGCTCACCTGCCACCTGTGCAGGAATTGGCTGGCTCGGGTGGTGGAGAGACAGCCTCCCAAGTGGTGTTGAGGCCCCTGAACAGGAATACCTCAGCTGCTGTGACTAATGTCCATCATGTGAGGGAGGCAGCTGGCTTGGGAGCCGGAGATAGGAAGCCTGCCCCTCAGGCTGTGGTGAGAGTTGGGCTGCTGGCTTGTGGAACTCCAGTGCCAACCTCTACCTCTCCTGCTCCAGTTCAAGCTCCCATCCAAAGTCACTGCCAAGTGCGTTTCAGTTTCTCCTTTCTTCCTCATTGATATTTTTGAAACAGAGAACTTTGATGGTCCATCTATGTTTAATTCATCCTTTCTTCATCCCATGAATCATTTTTTAGTTTCTTTCTCCATTATGTATAAACTTAGTGTATTAATTTGTTTCATTTTAAGGTTATTTGTTGTGCTTGAAGTGCATCATTTTTGCTGAAATTCTTCAATAACTCCATAAAAACTTTTTGTCGATCTTTTCCTTAAATTTATAAGTATTTTAGCATAGTTGGAAAAAAATTAATGCTTTCAAATATTTCCTTCGTATATATTAAAATGTTCTCAGATTTTTTGGAAGGAATTTCTCAGTAACCTGGAGTTGAATCAGTTCATTAATATTTTTCCATTTTTCTTTGGGCATACCATGAAAATAATTTTATTCTTTCTCTACTTCTAAATATCCTTAGTCGGGAATAGCCTCATCTACGGGTTGCTCAGTGCAGTATAAAAGGTGGTACCTTGAAGTGGATGATGAACTAATATCAGTCATTACCGACATTGAAGGTAAATCTATTTACTGGCTGTTTTCTCTCTTAATAAAGCCTTATACATTTTAGAAATCAAAATGTTGATGATTATTAGCATGAAATAAACCTTCAACTATTGTAGCATATATACTTATTCCATTTGCTATAAATATTATGTATTTTCTCTTGGGTCTTATTTTCATTCTTTTTGTCATAGATGATGATCTCAGTAGCAGTACTGGTTATCACAGTGCCCTTCCATTAGATGTACATGGCTCAGGTTATGCTCAAATGCAGATGGTGTCTAGTGCCAAAGTTGAAAAATTGGTAAGTGTACACTTATTGTGGATTTTGGGTGCTTCATATGTGCATGCCATTACATTATTCCTGAGTTATCTTTGTGATTAGCGAAATGATATTTTTGTATGACGTTGAGCACTCTTCTCTGCGCATAAGGTCTTAACATTGTTCACTTTTTTTGTGTTTGCAGCGGGCCCCTAGTGTGTTGGTGCATCAGATGACATTGGATGTGGAGCAGTTTTGTCATGAAGTAGCTCAAAAGTTGTGTGCCGATGCAGGAAAAAAGTATTGGTTCTGCAATGACTACGATGTAGAGATTGTGGCAGTGAGTATTTTCTTACATTTTTTAAATCGTACCAAGGCAAATTCTCAATGAAAAGTTACTTCTTTGATTAGCTTTTATATGATATTTAATTTTGGAAGCTCTCCTCAATATCACATCTCTGCTCTGTAAGTATGGGAAACATTTCCAAAATATTAAGTTTTTCCATTAAAAACCTTAAATAAAAGTGTGTGAGGTGAAGTGAATACAGATAGTTGAATACTATGACTTTCTTGCTTTCTAGCAATGCACAATGGTAATATCAGTATCTCTGGAAATTCTACTAATTATGAGTGTGTTCCTTGAATTTACAGCAGATGGTCTGTGGAATTGTCTTAGATTAGATGACCATCTTGATGTGGATGAATGCCAAATGGCCATTATTATCATAGTAGCAAATTGTTGAAACCTAAGCATAGTTATGGTTATCAATCCCAAGGTTGATTACAGGCACATCTCTGCTCAATTCTGTTTTTAGCTTATCTCCATTTCTACGCTAATTTTCTCTTTTTTCTCTGCACTTATATCATAATTTATTCCATGTAATGCATTCTTTCCTCTATAGAAATTATTTATTGTTGTAATATTTTTTCTTCGTATGCTTTTCACCAGTTAAAGGCACATTGCTATTTCTTTAGTTACATGATTTTTTTTATATTCAGGTCTGTCCAATCTCAGGCGATGTGATAGCTGTGGCAGCAATGCTCATTCAGGCAGCAGTGAAAACAAAAGGCTTAGCCAAGAGTCAGAGGTAGGCCTCCTCTTTTTGGTGTCATAATTATGTTACTCCCTATGTGAGTTGGTCATATCATCAGCCAATCCATTTGTGAATGAATGGAAATCCTTTTTCTTCTTATCCATAACCGGCTTCATGAATAACTTTCTCTTATCAAACCTTGCTGATTGTTTCAGGTATCCAGTGAGTAGTGTCCAGCGGAGTAAATACCAGACAAGTGTCCGATTTGTTTGGAATCTTGACAGTGGCAGATATCAGGTTGTGGATGCAGATGAGTTGAGAGAGGTAATAGAGACTGAGGCTAGCGGAGGAACTGCCCGAGGCAATGAAGCCGCTGATCGTAGTGATGTAGACTTTTGGAATGAAATGTGGAGTGGGGCATACAATGGAGGGAGTGAAGGAATGAAGGCTAATAGTGAAGGCCCTCGATGGCACCCAGCTCGGACAGATAGTCTTCAACTGCGCCGTCTCATTCCACCACCACTGTCACAGCACGGCGTTCGAACTCTCTCAAATCAGAGTGAATTAAGAGGTGAGTTGTCAATAAAATGGCCATGTTTGGGAATTTTTTTCATTTTCTTTAGCATTTTCCCACAGTGAAATTATGAATTGCATACAAATGACTTGATTCCTTTAACCGAGAAGCCTGAATACCTAAATCCAGGAGCATTTAATTTAAAGTGAAAAATCCTTGTGAATTTAAGTTTTGAAATTTACATTAGTGTTTCCATACAAATTCAATGGCTGTATATGAAAGTGGATGAAGTTTGATAGGAATCAGTATAGATTCACAGGTATATGTTGAGAAAATTCATTGAAATCTATTATAATAGGAGTCCATTCAAATTAAGCCATACCCTAGATGTTCCTATGTTAGAAAATTGCTGAGATATTGCGTAAATCTTATTTTAGCCTCATTTGAGGTTTCTCTAGACTTTGAAAGTCTACCCAAAACTATTAAATGCATGACGAAAAAAATCAATAGCCATGTTCTTATCTAAAAAATGTATGAGTGAATCAGTGAATGATGGCTGACTAAAATGAGATTTGTGTAACAACTTCGTTAATGATAGCTCATACTGGCTGGCTTTAGCAGGTGGTTAGGAAAGCAGCTGTCCCCTCAAGAGCCCCAATGCAGGTTCTCAGGTCAATTCTTAATTATTCTAAGCTTGTGTTAATTCACTGACATATGTTTTCACTGAATGAAATAATAGTTACATATATGTATGTAGCTTTAAATGAAATTGAAATACATTATGCCATGTATGTTTTCAGCTGTCTTTCTTTGTTGTTTCTGTGCTTTCTTGTTGGATAAGAAAATTGTTCGGAAAGATTTTCATACTGGAAGTGGTGGAGCTTCCAAATAGCTGGCGCCAGAAATAGCATGGCTGTATTCCAAATAAATTTATGTTTCAACTTCATTCAGAATACGGGTCAACATAATAATGACCTGTGGAATAGCAACTGCTTTTTATTCCCACCCCTTATCCAGAATAGATGCCCATAAGCTGTTCTGGACCAACTTTCTTATTCATTTGGACAGAATATGGAAAGCTTCTTTTTGCCATGTAGCAGAAACATTTCTTACACCTGAATCCTGTCAAACAACCATTTGCGTATCAAGATTGTGAAACAAAATTAGAGACAAATCCATTAAGTTACCCGTTTTTACATGTTTTCCCTCTTATAATTCTTTTTCCGTCCGGTGTCATTACTATCTCAGTTGTACTAATAAACCTTGCCTCAGCAGTTTCAAAGGCATATTATATTGCAAGTGGATTCTTTTTTTTTTGCTAATGAAAAGGCTACTGCTGCCCGGGTGGCATTTTTGTAACTGCAGTGAAATCTATTATTATCAGGACTACTTGAAAAATTGCAAATTCATAATATTTTACTCTCAATCATAACATTTTTATCATTTCTTTGTAGGTATTTCCTTGAAGAAAATAGTGGATGTGGACAATATGGTTGCTCTAGTTTTTGATGACTACGCATGAGCAATTTCCAGTGATGTCATTGGCCATTCTCAGAGAGAAGGAGCATCTCTTCATAACTTCTAAGAATCTCAAGGCATGAGATGGCTCTGGTAATTGTGCAGGGATGTCTTTGTCAGCTTTTGAACTGTTTAGTCAGTTCTATTTTGCTTTTTCTGTACAATTTTGGATGGTTTCTCATTTCTCAAGATTTTTTCAGATTTTGCTGTGTAGCTAATTTAGCTACTCAGGGGAAACTATTTGCCCAGCTGCAATTGCCATATGTATGACTTGATGAATGATTATTATGAAATTGCTTCTCATATGGGCAATGTATGGATGAATTTTTCCCATCCAGTCCCATTGTAGCTCACGAAGAGCTGTTATTTGTTTTGTAAGTTATTGTTTCATTTAAATTACTGAGGATTTAGCTGAATCAATTGTAAACCTCACCTGACAATTTTAATACACTAGCGTTGCATTTGAAATTGAATTAAATTGTATGTCAGAGTTTTGTGTCTCCTGTATTTATATATGAGATATCCTTTGGATTACTTTTGACTTGAACGAATCTCAAGGCAAGAGATATAACTGTGGATATTGTGCAGAGATACACTTCCTCCAAATGAACTGATCGATCAGATCCCCAACGCTGTGTTTCTGTGCGGTTTCTGACTTTTTTTATTTTACTGCATAGTTGGATAAGCTGTGCAGGCAAAAGTATTTGCCCAGTCGAGTTGCCATGTTTATTTATGGCGGATGATATTGTGATCTGGGCATTATAAGGATGAATTTTTTCCATCTACTACAATTGCTGCTCATACAGAGCTTTTATTTGTCCGTGTAAGTTATTGTTTTAATTAAATTTGATGAGGAAACAGCTACCATGACTCTTTCCTTGTCTGGAAATCTTATCAACTGGCATAGCATTTGAAATTAAATTGTATTTCAAATATTTTATGTCCGCTGTAATTCTACGTGAAATATGTTCGTGTTCTTGTTTCTTCATATCATTCTGTTTTTCATGATGAGTGTATGAGAAAGTGTAAATGTTCAAAAATGTATGGTTGAATAGGCCTATAGCAAGACCATTAAATTTCATTCAAGAAATGCTCAATTGTTTCCTTTTTTACACATTTTTATTGTGTGTACACAATATACTCAAAATATGCATGTATTTCTAACCCCTGGATATAGAACTAAGGTTCCTATTAATATTCATATTAATTACCATGCATGTGGGTTGTAATTTTCATTTATAGTAGTTGCCTTAAAATGCAAAATCAAAGTATATTTTTTAACATTACATGTATTTATTATGCTTGATGGTTTTGGTCAAATGATATTTCAATGATGACTCTCTATGAAAATGTAAATAGCAGGGGCAGAACTTTTTTTTAGGAAAAAATGCATTTGCTTATCTTTAAAGGTATGAAAATTTCATTGAATTCAGAAATGATGGGGTAAATTTTTGAGAATGGGTTGTTGCAGGGGAAGATTTAATTTCCCATCATAATCTACCAATTTAGAAGACTTTCCATTTGTTTTGTGGCAAGTTGAATCTCCATCCCAATGAAGTGGAAAGCCTGAACAGAAAATAGACATTTGATGGGTTAAGCATAGGGCAGGGAGAATTAGAGAATGTTAGGGTGAAAGCCTAGAGAAGACTCTTAATCCAACATACAGTTAAGTAACTGAGAAAGCTCGATGTGTGCATTTCACGATTCTGGCCACATTTATGATTGTTGCCTCTACTACAACCATGTTGCAAGTGGTATGATAGTATATGAGCTGTTCTCTCTTTTGCTATTTTCTTAATTATCCAATAAAATAAAATGTTGTGGGCTCCCAAAGCAGTGCCATCGAATTCTCCACCAAAACATGTACCTACTTTTGCCTCATTATTGTTTTTTTTTATCTGCCCTGTACTTCATTTCGACCACATTTCTGTCTCTGATTAAAGTGGATTCAAGTTTTGTCTTCTGTTACATAAACAACTAGAAAAGTGAAACTCTTTAAAGAATACCTGATCAAACTGAAATTCTATCCTATACTATTTAAAAATTGTTACGTGATGAAAAAGCATTCTTGTGACCTGGGCTTTCTTCACTAATTATCTAAATTTACTAAACTTAATTAGTCTGAAGTTTGCATATGTAGATTTATTTTAAATGGTGGTACCAAAGTAAATTTGTATATCCATAAGGTCTTCAAATGATGCAATTATGCATTGTGGCACTTTAGTAAATGGCTCCTACTCGGTTTAAATTGGTCTGTATATAACTAATGGAATTACCTTTTTGTGTTTAACTTTTCAGAGTTACAGGAAAAAGTATTGTTACTCCATCTCTGATAATTGAATTTATGTAATATCTTAAATGTATCTAATACCCTTTTATCATACAACTACTAATCTACTGAAGAAATCTCAAACATTTAATATCTGCTGATCCTATATGGTACAGTTTAAATATGTACATTTATCTAGTACTAGTCTAAGTTTCGAATCTTCCCATACTCCCTTAAGTATGGTGCTACGATTGCAAGTGCGCATATTTTGGGTTTCTTACCTCACAAAGGTTTATTTTCCTATGACCATAACCATAGAGTAAGTAACATATGTACTTACTCTATGCCATAACTCAGTACTATCTGTGATATATTGCTTTGTCTCTGCCATTCAAGGATTCATGATTGATTAAACAATTTTATTAGGAGATTTAGCAAAGTGTCATTCAGGCATGTAGGATATAAGCATAAAATCCTGATGTGTGGCATGAGTTGTTTACTGTTAGCTACTTAACATCACCTCTTGGAAAGAGCTAGCACACTACATTTTTGGCCACTGACAATGACTAACTGATGATGACCTTCAAATTTCCCTTGCCTAATTTTGAATAACGATATTTTTTGAATTTGTTGTATTTTATTCATATCAGTGCTGCACACACGAGAAAATTCAATTTTTTGATGCTTCAGTTTGGAAACAGTCTGAAGTTCTTGGGCAGCTAAATGTTTCACTGCCATTTCCTCTTTCTGAAGGGCAACTGTGGTGTCAACAGTAAGATTTTTAGCATTTCACTGAAGTGGGAATGTGAGGAATGCATTTTAAACCTTTCTTTAAAAGAGAAAATTTGTTTGGGTTGAAGTTGTGACCAGAAAGATTGAAAATTCTTGGTCTAAGCTTTTTCATGCCATTGTTTAAGGACATTGATTATTTTGGACTGCAATTCTTCTGGAGGAACTACCCCAGTATCTGATTGATGATTTCCCTTTTCGAGGATGTAAGAGTTTAGGGTAAGGTTTTTAATATGTTCCACACAATCAAGTTTTTCTGAAAGACATTAAAAATCTTCTCGATGACTTCTAAGTTGCCCTTGAGGAAGAGGAAACGACAGAGAAACAATGATTGCCCAATAACTCCCAACTGTTTCAAGAGCAAAGCTTCAAAAAAGATTTTCTCAAGAGTATGCTGCATTGTTGCCAATAAAACATAATTTTACTACCAGAAGTATAATCAATCATTCAAAAGGCTGATGAAGGAAATACAGTGGTCATCATGGAGACGAATGCGATACCTCCACTGCAAAAATGCTCAACAATCGCCCACCGAATCAAATCCGCTCATCTGATAGCCCAACAATATGAATCCGCCCAGCTGGCAGTGTCCGGAGCATAAACGCTCATCTCCTATTCTCCTAGCTTGCCTAAGAGGCTTGGCCCTATGTATAAAGTCGCACAATCCATATAGGTTTAAAGGAATCCTGGAGGCCCACAGTTTTTCAGGGTACCTAGGGTCAACAAATCCTGAATGTGCCTGACAAACATTTGCACCCAAAATCATCAGCATGCAAAATATTTTAATGAAATTTCCTAGAGATTTACAAGACTTCCTCAGGGTGCTATGTTTAGAACTTACTTAACCTTGTGAGCACCTTATCAGAAAAGGTCATTCCTCCAAAGTGCATATTTGTGTCTTACATAGTGAGGTTTTTACCAGTGTGGCATTATGTATGGCATCTAGCAGAGATGTAAGTGCTATATGCAACCTGGCATACAATAATACTACGCAGGGTGTACATATACACGTTGGCCTACATTTCCAAAGCTAAAGCTGAACTTTGAACTGTTTGATGAAGACCAAATGTAGAAAAAGACACTCTAACCAGTGGCGCAGCGAGGGGATAAAACCAGGGCGCAGCGTTTTAGGGGATAAACCCCCCCCCCCCCAGAGCTCAGAGAAATTTTTAAGTTTAATCCATTTTACGTAATTGGATCAGTATTACTTATAACATAGTGTAACTCAATCAAATCATCTAATCAGACTAATCAAATATCCCTCAGAAAGCCGTAAAACTCGCCATTTTGAGCCATTATTCTTAAAGTTTTTTCTGGAGGAGGGCCCCCGCAACTCCTGCTTACCCTGGCGGATATGCAATACCCCCATACCACCAAGTATTAGTTGTGCCTAAAACCCCCCCTAGCCTTAATTCTTAGCGCCCCTGACTCTATCTACAGTTTAACCTTAACAGAGTTGCCCACTGGCATACAAAGTGGGAAATATCCACTGGGGAAATATCATTTGCCTTCACCTAGATTTCTACTGGGATCCCCTAATTTTACAGGTAAATGTTGATTGAATACCATTCTCTAACAATTGCTAATTCCACATCTTCTGCCTCTGGTTGACTACAACTGCTACAGAAAATTAGGACTCTTCTTGTTTATTTAATTTAAATATTTTAGTTTTGTCTCAATTTTTTTGCTATCGCAGTCATAGTTTTTGAGCTATTCACAAAAAATCGTAATAAAGGGACCTTAAGGCCATGAGATCCTGACTAACTTCCCAGGAGTCTGATAAATTTATGGGTTTCTTATGAGTCTTGGCCCTATGACTGCATAAATTTTGTGATTATAATATTTTTCATTTGTTGAGTGGACTATTGCCACAGTCACAAGTGGAATACTAAAACAGGTGTAACAATTCTTGGTGAATGCTCTCAAAGCTTAATGACTGATTTTTGTCTTTAGACACTTTTTATGTGCATACGCACCAACCAACTTTGTTCACTGTTGGAATGTGTACATTATTAAAATTATTTCAAAGATTTTCCTTCCTTGGACCACTTTTTCTGACCATCCTGCGGACAACCACCTTCATACAACCCCTTCATTTGGTGATAAATAGTGAAAGTCTGTGGTGTACAGTGAAGATCTTGCACACCAAAATGAATGCTCGGTTGTGACATGCCTTCACCGTAATGGCCAAAACGACATGGACAGTGAAGCCTAACATCAGATTCTGTTGATGATCTTCCATGAGCTTTCTACCATCTGGTATGTATGAATCCAAGTCACTAAAAATAGTTATTATTGCGGGCTGTATGAAGTTTCGTCATTTTTTTCAACATGTGAACTATATCCCTGCATTGTGGCTCTAGACTGATAACTTGAAAAATAATGCGCCTAAATACTACCAGGGACATTTTGATTTTTTTTCTGTTGATAAAATTCGAGGCTGTCACCTTCTCCACTTTCAATTATAAACTGTTTTAAACTGACATTCAGTACGAAGTCTTGAAAGTTTCTGCTATTTAACATATTCCAGTCAGGTTTAGAGGGGTTGTTTTTCTAACTGGATTATTTGTGTTTATCATAAGCCTTACAGTTCCCTCAGTTTTAATGTAAATTCTCACATACATATATGGAACAAATTGACTTTTTCCTTTTCTAATTTTAGGTTCCCACAGTTTTGATGGAGTCATACTCTTAGCCAGTTTTATATAATAAAAATCTTCCTCTGCTCGCAGCCATTCCAGATTATTAAGAAGATGCAAAGGGCATAGCTGTATAAGAGGTTGAAAAGTCCTCCCTCCTGAATTTTTCCCGTACTTAAAGCATCCGATTTCGTCTACTTCCAGCTCGCTGAAGGCCCACCAGGGCTGGCAAGCATGCAAATTCAATTTTTACTGTTTTTGAGATATTTCGAACTACAAAGCATATTTTTTGATCCTGTTTGCGGAATTTGAAAACCTTTGCAATGGAGCAAATGTCCAATTGTTTTCAAGATTTTTACAGTGGCACTAGGAGAAATGGCGCCTATATAGGACAAAACATATTTAAGATGGCATGAAACTTGTTATGGAGAGTCAGAGCATAGAAAAAAAAGCAAAAAATGGCCAAAAACTCTTATTCTAATTTTTTTGCGATGTTCCACCACCTATTTTTTATCGAATAGATTAGCTGAAAGGTATTCAAAATCGCTCTCGAAAAATGCTTTTTCTTTGTGGCCCTCTCAAAAATATTCTAAGAAAACACGAGTTAGAAATTTTCAAATGGACGCCATTTCTCCTTGTCCCACTGAAAATCCTTGAAAACAATTGGACATTTGCCCCATTGAAGAGGCTTTCAAATGCCGCTAACTGCATTAAAAATATGCTTTCTAGCTCGAAATATCTCGAAATGTTTGTCCTTTTTGATCCCACATCAGATGCCTAAGTATGGGAAAAATCCGGGGGGACTTTTCACCCTCTTACATTGCTATGCCCTTCATGAAAACGCATGTCCAAATTATTAATTAACACGTATTACCTGAAGGGAAAAGATAAGATTTATAATACTGTCCAATATTTTCATTGTAAATTTGAATAATTTACTTGGCCAATGCCCCAAAAGTGATGCCTACATAATGACAAGCCGAGGCAAAAAGGATAGAGAAGTTACCAGATTTCCTATAATTGCGTGATTTCCTATTTCCACTGATTTTCATGCTACGCTGAGCTTAAGATCCAATTATAGCATAATCAATTAACTTTCTTCCCGACTTGGCTCGAATATAAGATTCAATTACTTCTACGGCATCGACGAGAAAAACGCGTTCAGAATTAATTCAGTTACGAGCATTATGTGCTATGCGGGTTGCCTATTTGCGACAAAGATAACCTTGGGGCCTCCATAACGAGTCATCCTGATCTACAGAAAATGAGCACGTAACTGAAACAATAATTAAATGTTTTCAACTTATCTTTCTCTTCAGCAAGAAAAATATGGCCAATCTGGTGGAAAAAATTAGACTTGTGTTGATTTTTCGTCAGCATTTAAAAGCTTTGGAACCTAGACTTGCTCATTACTCCATGTTATAAGGGAAAAAAATAGGAGGGTATCCCACGACAATTGCTACAAAAATTTTAAGTGATACCATCACGTGAATTACCTTATTTCGGCCTCAAATCCTTCCAGGGGCGCAGCTAAGAATTAAGGGTGTGGGGGTATTGCATACGGTTACGGGGGCCCTCCTGCATAAAAATTTTAAGAATAATGGTTCATAATGGCGAGTTTTACGGCTTTATGAGGGATATTTGATTAATCCTAACACTATTCTATAAGTAGGTAATACCATAGAGTAAGTATATACTTACTTTATGGTAATACTGATCCAAATAAGTAAAATGGATTAAACCATAGAGTAAGTATATGTACTTACTCTATGATTAAACTTAAAAATTTCTCAGAGCTCTGGAGGGGGTTTTATCCCCCAAAACCGCCCCTCGCTGCGCACCCACCCTTCGACTTATCTGGTGTGGGTGATCCGAACGGGAGTAATTGAGAATCACCCCCGCCACTGCGGCTTTGGTGCAAGCTTTCCACCGCGACAAGGTCATAGCCCATAGCCAGTAATTTTTACGTGGAAGTAAAAATAAATGCTTAGAAAAGATTTTGATCTCGAGAATAGGTCCTTACGGTATTGTAAATTGGATGCTTAGGAAGCAGGGAGAGGATATAAGCAGGGCCAGAACTAGAAGTTTTGTCAGGGGGGCAAAGATTAGTATGTCGCCTTCCTTCCCTAATCCCCCCTCCCTCCCCCTCCCCCACAGCCAAAATATAATTCCCCCGTAAGCTATTTTTATTTATGCAGTAGTTGAAATTACACACCTTGTATATACTATCAAGAGGTTTTATTAATATTATTGTTTTATAATTCATAAATTAATAAAATTTGCTCGATAATGTACTTGGAAAAATTAAATAACTTTCTCTAATAAACTTTTCAAATTTTGCCACCCACCGGAATCTGCCGCCCGTGCCCCTCTTGTCCCGCCATACATAGTTCTGGGCCTGAATGAAGGCATTCGATACGTGGTCGTAAGATAGAATGGAGAAGTGAAAAAAGACGGAGAGGAGGAGGAGCAACGGAATGGATGGACATAGAAAGCAAGGAGAGGAAGGTTCTGGGAGAGATATGGAGGAGATATGATTCGGGGAGAGTACTGAGCGAGGAGGAGCAGTGATAAACCACGTAAGAGCTAGATACTAGGGAGCAGAGTAAGGGGGGGGGGGGAGAGAATAGCATTTATAGACAGAATGAATGGGAAAGTCCAACATGGAAGGGGGGACAGTGTTCAATGTAAACCTTCCTTAACCGGTAGAATACTTTAATTATTGCGGCCTTAAATTGATCTTACCCCCCTCCAAAGAGACTTATGTATTCTCTAATCACTACTGGTAGATATAAGTCGATTTGTACAGTTATCAAATGCACAACGCGATAAGATTCGGCAACATTTGCCGATCACTGCACATCACTCCGAGAAAATAATAACAATATGAGGCACCTAGGTAGGCATTATTATGCAGCTTATTCTTTTCGAAATTTTAGGTTGTGCGTAAAATATTAATGATAACCATCTAATGAGAAATCATTGTTCTGATCTGAGGCATGATGTCGGTAACAATTTTCCTTTCAAGGTCTAAAATGTAAACCTCAAATGTATGTACAAAAAACAAAATTGAAAACCTTTTAATTCTTACCTTAATAAAGATAATAGTTCAAGGCTCTCAGGACAAAAATGAGATTACTTTTGGCATATCCCCAACCGTTTTAGAATAAGAAAATTGCCATAAAAAATTCACGGGAGGCACATTTTTGGGGGGTTCAGTTATAAGGAATACACTTAAGACCTTGCTCGTATCACCCAAAATTTTTTGAGGGGTTCGAACCCGTAAGCCCCTTCCTCTCCTCCGCTACGGCCTTGTTTTAGAGAGCGCGCGATATCGTCCGGTGGCGTGCATCGATCCCCGTAGCGACGCACAGCGAAGAGTCGAACAATTTGACTGCTGTATAAATATATTCATTATCTCATTATGCGTTGGGCAATCTTTTCATGCCTGCGGGGCGAGTTTGATGGGAGAAACGAGGGATATTCCATTTTCATAGAAATTTCAATAGATAGTCTTTTAATTGTAGCTCACCGACTGACGACAAAAAAAATGAGATTCCCAACTTAAGACCGGCAATTCATAAGGCTGTTCAATAATTAACAATGCCAAATTACTTTAATTTAGTTGATATCTTCATCTGTTGGTTATCTTGGTTTTTTGCCTATTCTCTGGAGTTAATCCTATACATCGAGTAGGGACTTTATGATCTAGAAGGTTGTAATCTGCACATAAATCCTTTTGATTGTCGATGGACTTGGCTAATATATGCTACTCATATTTCAGATGATAAAAAAATTTAAATGGCAATTGCACCATTATGATTTTCAAGTCTTCAACTAATAATTTCCAGAATTGCCTTTGAAAATCTCAATTGCGGCAGTACTTATCTAAGAAGATACCCTTTTTTTGTAATCTAGACGGGTGTCGTCAATATTGGTAATTTTTAAAAATTTTTTGAGAAGAATTTGCTTTGGATCGTGTATTCGCGAACCTACTATCTTAAATTATCAAGATCGCATCGTTCGCAAATGCTATTATTATCCCGAGATACTTATATAAAGCCATAGTTGGTGTGTGTTACCAGCTTAACTTCAGTAGCACACATCTGAACTGTTTGTTAGCATAGAGTAAGTATATATCCACGTAAACAGGAGTTAAGTTGGGTAGTGTGTCGGACCATAGAATAAGTATATATATACTTACTGTATGCTGTTAGCAGTGCGAAATTCCTTCGGAGGGGATTCGTAGATAAAAAATATTTTTGGAGGGAGGAAAGAGAAGGTAACTTGAGAGGGGTTACCCCTGAGACAGTATCTTATTATTATTATGACACAGGTAGATGAACATTTAATTGTCTACCTGGGCCAGAATGCGCTTGATAGTAATCCCTCAACCACTATGCAGTGTGCACAAGGGCAGACTGGTTAAACGATTTTTGGGGAAACCTGTCCCATTAAAAGAAGTGGTAAAATCGACTACAAATAAGGCCCCAAAAATTTGCGACCTCCAAGCTAAGCACCAGCGACGTGACCTTATGCGTAGACGCGCGTCAAATATCTAAGAATGCATAATTTTATAACTTTTACCGTTATAATCTGCCACGATGCAAACTTCATGGACGAACCTTCTGTCCATTTCAGCCTCAAATGGACCATTTGGAGGGTGTGGGTGGGGGACCCTAACCAACCTAGACGCATGGCAGCGTCACATTTTGGCGAGGGGGTGAGGGGTGGTAGACCGCTCGCGCCTCCTGTCCGCTCGAAGCTAAATGCATGTTCAATGCTCATAACGAAGGTTTAATTTCGTCGTCGAATATTTAATTATTTTTCGCTGGCTTAACGATTTCAATGAAAAACCAATGGCGGAATTTTGAAAATTAATACGCACAATTCAATTTCCTTGCATGGTCCTCCGTTACTACCTAAGACAGAGAACGTTTCTGCAACGTGAACGCGGAAGGCTCTTGCGATTTCTCAGATATAACTTGCCGGTGTAAACCAATTTCTCCCTTTTAGAGTGTCACCGGGACTTTAATATTTGGCATTACCAGCCTTACGCTTTACTTGCAATCCATAAATCTGAGAAGAATCGTAGGTAGAAAGAAGGAGCTTCACTATCTTCGGAAATTACTCTTTCCAAAAATATTTGGTACCGAGTGAATACGGCGTTCATGAACATGAAATGATTTGCATTAAAACTATATTCAAGCAAAAATTCACGTGTGCGATTCTGGTGAGTATTCTCGGAATTGTTTGAAGTTCCAATGGGATTTGTTCAATTACGGCACGCCACGGAAATGGGTGATTAGCTGCCGCTATTGCAAGTAAGCCTATCTATCTTTCTCTTAAACAAATTCCCAGCTAAGCGTCTGTTAACTAAGGAGAGGGGATGTACATACGGAGAACAAGTTAGACTTGAGATCCGATGGCATAGGATAATAATATTGGTCTCTTTTTTGATAGCGACAACCACTATTTCTCGCGGCAAGGAAGGCCTTTTAAGGTTATTCATCATGTATACAC
Source organism: Ischnura elegans (assembly GCF_921293095.1). Taxonomy (NCBI): domain Eukaryota; kingdom Metazoa; phylum Arthropoda; class Insecta; order Odonata; family Coenagrionidae; genus Ischnura; species Ischnura elegans. Next base: position 29,144,470 of record NC_060246.1, read on the forward strand.
AGTACGGCATTACGCCGGTGCTTATTTTTTCAAAACGATCCGATTTAAAAACTCGTGGTCTCAACTTCGACTTTAAAATGTCGACTTAGATTGTCAGACACGAAAAGTAACGAGATGCCATACAGTTGCTTCAACGTATTAACCTCGTGAAAATCCTAGTTTTTATCCCTCTTTTCGCTTAAAGTAAACTTTTTATAAAATAGCATTTACAAATTAATCATATGGCCCCCGCCTTGCCGTTATCACTCACTCTAGATCCACTCTGCCAGCATGTAAGGGGAAGGAGGGAATATCCGCGGGACTAAAGATTGCCATGCAAGTCAAGAAACGCGCGGCGCGCCTGGCGGCAGGGAGACGGGGGGCGTGCACCTTTGAGGCAGCGTTTCGGCATGAAACAATCGAGATACGACTAAACGGTTGAAAATTTTCCCTGAAATTTAAAACATCGTGTTTGCCAATGAAAACGTTTTATCTGGGTCGAAAAACTCAGCACTCAAAATAACTGCATTAAGGCCATAAAGGCGCCGAAGTGAGTGAAAGAAAAAGGTGAAAAACCCAAAAAAATCTGACAGCCAACAAAAAATAAACAAGAACACTCAAAAATGTAAAGCCCTTATCCTCAAAAACTTGCAGATCATAGTCTTATCTTGCCCCTCTTTCGGCAGCCCAAGTCGAGAGTGCACTTGCACTTGTGTATTATCACTTCCGAAAATACGCATTGCCCTCACAATGGTAAATACAATATCTGTAGGGGGCCAATGTCAGCGTGCAGCCATGCAGCCGAGGATTATTATTCCACTCTGATCCAGCTTTATTCAACGTCAAACTGTTGTCACTGTCCTCGTCATCATCTTCGCCGTCCTACGTAGATGTGTCCTATCATTTTTATCAACTAGTATTGTTTGTCTGTAGTTGTTTTTTAACGTTTTCTTAGTAGAGGAGGTGCTCAAAAATATTTTCTGTCGTAGTTCCTGAGTTCCAAACCTTACTGCGGCCACTGAATTCTTGAATTTTTTAATACGTGATGTGCGCTCCTCAGAACAGAAGGGAAATTAGATCGAAGACGTATATAATTTTTCATTCTTCTAAAAATACCCAACGGATAAAAGGGGAAACTTTCTTCTGAGAGAATAAGACACTCGACCAGCAGATTTGATTGATTACGATTTTAATACAGTTGGGTTTGAAGAAATACTTATCAGCTTTGATAGAGAGACGTATGAGATCATTGGCAGAACACTTTTTAATTTGCATTGAGAAGGATATAAGTCCTTTCCTCGAGATACGGTTGACCCCAGGCAAGAAGAGAAATAAAGTAGGAGGCTTCATTGAGGTAGGATTAACAGCATCTGTAATATCCGATAAAAGAAATTTAATTATACGTAGCATTTACTACTGGTAGAAACTGGCTAGAAAATTGTAGAGGCGGAGAGAAACTAATTTCGGAATAGAAATTATGAGCCATCGAGTTTGTATGCGAGTAGCCAAGTAACGTAAAGGGGAATTGAAAAAAATACATCAATCCTTTTAATTCCACGAATGGGTGAAAAAGAGAACATATTTTTTAAGAAAGAGTAGTAATAATTTCATGAGATTACGAGAGAACTTCATGAAACACGTTCAGTCGACGGGAAAGTCACAATGACCTCTAGATACACTGAATTGGAGCAGATAAATACGTGGGAGGGGCAAGATAGTGAAACTGAGGGGAAAGAGAGGGGAAATGCCTGACGGAAAAGGCCAACGTAATGTGTTACCGAAAAAATGAAATTCCCATGTTGGACAAAGCAACTGCCCGTGGAATGGATGCATAGCCGACCCTGCCTCGCCATTCCTTCTACAACCGCGCCAAGGAAGGGAACACCCCCTCCAAATCAGCTGCAGCGAGTATCTGGGGGCATTTTAATTCAATCGAGGCATATGATAAATTCCATAGGCAAAGGACATCGCAAGCATAACCTCGCCGGCTCAATATTCTCTTAGGCTGAAAACTGCTTAGGAGAGGTGAAAGAAGTAAGGTATTCGGGAATAATCAATAATAATCAAATAAGCCATTCATTAATTTTTCCCTAAAACTGGAATGATAACCAGGATATAGTTTCAAATTTTTCATTCATAATTTGGCGCATAAATGCCATGGCTAGGATTATGGGTGAAGCAGTACTTTTTGCATTCCAAGGACTGTTTTCCTTTTTTATTCGAGCTTCTTGAAATTGTTTTTTTGCTCTTTAGAACGTAATATTTCAACACTAGAAGAGAGCAATTTCCGATGATATTCCAAATTGACATTAAATTACAATATTCGGCTCAAAGCCACGAGACCACTGGAGATTCCACACGGTTCAATTTTCCATTTAGGACAGTACACAAACAAACATAGGCGGATCTAGGGGGGGGGGGGGAACGGGGGCACGTGCCCCCCCCAGACCCTTAACCCTTTATAACCCAATGATGCTTCTAAGCAACATCAAAAATGTTCAAACTTTCAGCTTTATTTAGGAGATATCTAAACTAAATATTATTTTGTAGTGTATATTTTAACGACGAAATATTTAGCTGCCAGGATAGTTATCATTGAGCGTATAATTTTAAATTTTTCAAAATGAAAAATCCTGAAATTTGAATTCTACCAGAAACAGCTCTGGGTTAGAGGGGTTAAAAATATGCACGATTTTTAATACGGTCCCGTTATCATTGCGTTCGTTTTGTATTACGGGGTATCCTTGTGCCCCCCCCCCCCCAGAACAAAATCCTGGATACGGCCTTGCTTGTCCCCCAGAAAGAAATCCTGGATCCGCCCCTGCAAACAAAGTATGAAAAATATGGTGAGGAGCACTTACTGAAGGTTCCTCGTCAATCCCTAGATCGTTACCTAATCAATGCCACAAATTTTCTTGGGGACAGTATATTAGTCCGGTCGCGTAAAGAAGCGTGTTTATTGTGCACGAGTGTAAGGGTAGCGTTCCTCGGAAGAAAATAAATCGCTTTTGAAGTGACGAAGTAATAAGTAGTCAGTAGTTTAGTTATGTCTTTATGGACAACGAAATTTTAAAACGTAATCTTCCTTGACTCTTGGTAGCTAAAGAAGCCAAAATATCCCACTGTTGAGTGAAATGGCATGGGAGGAAATGAAATTTTTAGTTTTTCTCGCGGTTTGCTTGTCTTCAACCGGTTTCGGAGAGCAATCGCTTTCCTCAATCGTTATTAACCTCTTAATAATGGCGAAACCGGTTGTGGACAGTGCTGGAAACAGCGTTTTATTTCTTCCTAAGCTATAAAAAGTTCCCCCGCCCAAGCCTGTCAGCGAGTATTTATTGAATTTTTCAGAGAAATATTTCTGACCTCATTTGCTGGAAGTAATCACTCAGTGCTTTATCTCATCAAAGTTGATTTTCACAGGTGAGGGTAAAGCCCTCTCAGGACTAGACTGCAGACTAGTGAAATTCGCGAGCGTAGAGTGGACGCTAGTTCCTTTGCCGTGCCACCTCACAGAGCAAGGATTTTTGTTATGAAACACCAGGGATTTAAATACAGTACCCTTTGGTCCATATTTGGGATTGAAGAATAAGATTAATAGTTAAAAATTTAGACAAGTAGACGCTTACGCAGTTGACAGCTTAATGTTTCAAGAATGAATAATAACCAAATGAGCCATTCATCAATTTTTCCCTACGACTGGGACGAATACATGGATAGAGCTTTCAAATTCCTAAGCATAATTCGCAACGCAAAAATACCATTGCCAGGAATATGGGTGAAGCAGTACTCTTTGCAGGTCAAGGAAGGGCCGGCGTATTTTAATTTTTAATTCGAGCACCTTAAAATTGCATTTTGACGCTCTTTAGAAAGTAAAATTTCAACACAAGAAGAAAACAATTCCCAAACAACGCACAGTGGGCTGAAATCGAAAAAAACCGGCCAAAAATCGCTATAGGCTTAAATATTACTATATTAATGCAACTTTTTGCGAATTATCTATTTTAAGGAAACAATGAAACTTATTTAGGATGATGTAGTCCTAGGAGGTAGTTTTAACTTTATGCGGGAACCCTTGTTGCCAGGGGAAACTCGAAATTTTGACGCGGGAGTATCAAGGGAAAGATAAAATTTCTCCCATTGTTAACAGCGATTTAGCTACCGTAGAACGGGGTGAAAAGAAACATTGGGGTGAATAGAAACGAAACTTCTTTTTTTTTATGTATAATCTATTTCCTACATAACTATGGGTAAATAGCGGCAACCATTATTTTTTTTAGGTTGGTACACTTTTGGCTGAAAGTGAAATAATGGTATGTTTGGTTGGCAGCACTGGTTCCTGTTTGTTTTTCATGTTGAATTTTACCACGTGATTCTTGTTTTTTTATCCACTTTGAACTTTCCAGGTAAGTCAGAATACGTAGTGTTCTTATGAGTAAATAGCTGTAAAAAACATAGTTTAATTATTCATATAAAAGATTCAGGCGTATTTTAAGCTTCAACTTTAACAATATTATTTCAAAAATTATTCATATTTTTAGGTTAGGTTTTCAGAATTTATGGGGTGAATAGAAGCAAATCATTTTTAGTGTTTTATTCACCCCGCAAGAAAAATTTTTCAAAGATGACCGGTCTGATCTCACAATTTATTTATCATAATTTAATCTAGTTAAATACGGTATTTGCCTACCTATTCAATTTGTTTACTTACAGTTATGTAACTTCTTTTGTTTATGTACTGAATTAAATCATTATGTTGAGAAATAAATTTGTATTTATCCATTACAAATTTAAAATACCATATTTAACTGTTTCCATTCACCCCCGATTCGTTTCAATAGAAAAAAACATGAAATTGAAGCACTGTTTCTATTCACCCCCATTTGCGGGGTGAATAGAAACACCATGTTTTAATTTTTTTTTCTTTTAAATCAAATAAAATTTTAAAAATTAAATACTATAAACAAATAGGTCTAACAGAGACCTGTGTTTGGGCAAAAAATTGTTTATATGGAACAACTACAAATATGCAAAATTTCAAACCAAAGTTGAAAATTGTTTCTATTCACCCCGTTTTACCGGTATGTAATAGCTTTTCATAAAGTAAGTGATGATTGAAAATTGCTATTGAGTCTTTTAAACTATAAATATTGGTCATTGAAGAATACCATCTACAAATATTTTTATTGCTACTTGCTCAAAAACAAGGGCGTGCCATTTTATATCCTATCTGAGTTAGAGAATGAAGACTTCTCATATTCTAAAATATTTTCGTTATAAATTAGAAGATTTTTCACCTCTGGTAATTTTTTACTTTACGGGGAACACACACAGAGCAAGAAATAAAAGGATCTTATCTAAGCATAAGCGTATGGAAAAGTTCATGGTTCGTGGCAATTCTATAAACTTTCCTGGTGTATTTTTCACGATATCTTCTTATATCCTTGTGGCGAGCTTCCAACGCCTCTTCGGAAAGCTGCCCAATAGGAAGTATGACATTTTTCACAAATTCCGCTCCATGTATTAACGCTTTGTGAATAGTTGGTGACAAGTGATACCATGGATAAAGTTTTACATACAGTTTACTTGTTTTAAGGCAGTAAGCTGAGGAAACCGTATCATTTACTCAAAGTCCAATCGATACAGCTCTCAAAATTACTGAGAAGTGGGTAATTATATCCCCAGTCATTCCTCGATGAGGATTGTATATGGCACTCTATTACGATCATCGATTACAAAAGTTTACCAAATCACGCAATAATAACATCCTAACTAATTATTAATAAAACCCACTGAGCCGACAAGTTATCAGATATCTATTATTCATTCTGAAACACTCATCCCACTTTCGAAAATATTGATGAAAAAAACGTTTTTTGAATGAAGGCCGCAAGCAACGTTTTTAATTATTCATCTACTTTCAAAATAAGGTTTTTTGTGTAAAACCTCCAATGCGAATGGTTTCTTCTGCTTCGTGGACCTCCTCTATTTTCCAAGATCACCCTATGTCAATCTTAGCGAGTCACTTCCGTTGTATTCAGATCTTGGGACCTTCTCTGAGAACGTCCTTCGGCACACTCTTCAGCAAGTAATACTGAAGGGAGACTAATGTTGTGCTCTGTTTATTAATGTTACAAATGAGCGAGCCAATCGCATGGACGGCATATTTTGGGAAAACACATTTTGTAGAATGGAAATATTTGTTCGTATTAAAAGAACGAATCTGGGTGCATGAAGGGGTAGCCGCCAAGGACAAAGTGCTTGGGGAGCGCGCACTGTTTACGTTTAAGTTTTTTGCCGTACGCAGGCAGCTTGCGCACAAAGAATCAGGGGTAAATCCCATTAGAAGAGGTTACATACCATACATACACCGCAAATAACAAGTAGTTGAATGCAATGCACTCAATATTTAGGGAAAATGCATTCTCTCAAACGGATTGCTATACATGTCACGCTAAGTTACCGAGTTCCTACCCCTTGTATTGCGGGTCACTGGACGCGACAACCACCTGAGATCATTTTGCTTTGCCTCAAAAAAATCCGAGGGGAGCAATTTGGAGTACGATTTTTCTTTTCCATCTGATAATATAGACTTCAGTCTAACTCCTAGTGTAAATATCTCAGGAGCGGCAAGCGGCGGTAACTACTTTCATCCTAGCATTAGGGAAAAAGTTAACAAAAACGGTTATATTTTAAACAAATCACAAAGTTAATAAAAAACAATTTACTCCAAAAAAAAGTTCGCTTTTAATTAATTAAATGAATAGTACTATCAACAAATATGCTCAAAAATTCCGAATTATTAATTGTATTACATTGCCTGGGGAACAAACATAGAACTTTTTCGTAAAAAACGCGCACTCAAGATTTCGTAGATTTTTATTGATTTATGGCTAGCTATAAAAATGAAACAAACTCTTCAGAAAAAATGTTTGATTCAGTTTAACATGTCCTAGAAATTCTAAAATAATGATATACTACTCCCGGTGCGAAATAAAAAAGTCAATATTTTGATTTTTGGCCAGCTTTTTTCAATTTCAACCCGCTGTTCGACGTTCCAAAGTATTATTTTGAAAGCAAAGGTCTGGTTGGGGATGGTTTCATAAGAATTGGCCGTTGGAAGAGAAACATATAGTCAATGGCAGTTGAAGATGGTGCCTGCTGAAAAATGTTTGGAAAATGCATTGCTTACCGGTATGGTATACTTAGTATTTGGAGGCGGCGGGACCGACAGGGGACGCCACGGGGAAAGAAATGGAAGGAGAGAAACCTAGCATCATATATATTATTTCAGAAAGGTCTTTTTCTCTCATTCCGTATATGGAGCGTTAATACTGCAGCTGCAGTGATTAAATGAGGTATCATTTTAAACGTTCAATCGCCGGCTTCTGACGAAAAAAACAATCTCAATCTCAAATTTCACTATTCGATAATTTGCTCGAGGTATATCGACTCCACTCATTTTTTTCTTATTCTAAACTTAAAAAAAAAAAGGTTTTAAACCCGTTAAATCTACAACTAAACCACATAACGTTTCCTTAACATACTTCTTCCCTGATATTGTGAAAGTGCGATATTTTTCGCACCGGTTACCGAGACGGCATTATCCTTCCCAGCACAATGTTACTTCTAGGAAAAATAAATATTGTATACTTATTTTAAAAATGTGTGAATTTTTAACTCAATTATTACAATCATGGTAGCATCATCATGACCATTTAATTTGCTACATAAATTTACTATTTCATTGGTTTCACAGAATTGATTAAACTCAAGGGATGTAAACTGATAGCCATTGTCGGTGATTATGACATTAGGGAGTCCATAACGGACAAAACAGTCCCTTAGATTTTCACTCATTGATATTAAATCTGTTTTAAATGACGAACTAATTTTGCAATAGAGCTGAATTTTTATAATCTTTTTGGATGGCTGATCCTCAAAGTTGACGTTGCATAATAGCAACCCTGGTATAAAGGGCCTTACCTAAGCGCCAAGGCGACCACGGCTTAACGTCCCATGCGACGGAGGGAGCGCTGAACTTAAGTTTGCCCTGACACGGCACTCAATTATAAATTGGGCAACCTATGAAAAACAAAAGCCTCTTCCACCGCAGGTATTTGAGTCCGTAGTGAGATACCAATGCTCTCACCACCACAGAAACCCAATCCACACATTGCTTTACGAGAAAGTACGTCAGGGATAAGTGGCCGCGAATAAAGGTGGCCATTGAATAGTGGTGGTCGTTACGGCAAGTTTAATTCTCTTAAATTATTGAATGGAATCGTTACTCTTTATAAGCGTTTTTATACAACTATTTATCGTTAAAATAATGCACTTACTGAGCATATTTAACTAAATTTAGTTATATTAGTTTTCATTTTGGTGAATATTGACACGGCCGGATATAGATACCTTCCCAGCCTGCTGGAAAAACTAAGGTTTCATTATTTTCTAAGGATAACCATCCAGTTTTTAACGGTGCCGTGGAAAATATTTAATACGAATTTAATTACTACACATCTCTGCCTGGAACAGGGCTGAACCAGATTAACACCTACTGTGTACGGAAAGTTTTTAGCTCTAACCCTGTACCTTTATTAATATTTTTAATAAATGGAATTGAATTGGCACATAGATCAAGAATGTGTGGAGGGTGAAATATTAATGCGTGAATATTTCAAAATTTGACTCTACCACTAGTGAGAAATGTACATCTACCTGTGGCTTATTCTGGGTTGACCTCTACCCTCCTTTATCCATATCAATTTAAAAGTTGAATCACCAATTGAGTGAAGAGTGAGAAAATTCTTTCTGCCGGCATGGACAATGTTACGAGGTACGATCCAGTGCGTAAATCTGCAAATTGAATCTCCCTTAAGTCCATTTGACACAAGGCACGCATTGTAAAACTCGATGCAAGATGGGCGGAGGTGCATTCTAAAGTCCATCGTTTTAAGACGGAAGTGGACTGAACGTATGAGTAAATGCATAAACGGTAGGTGGAAAAATAGCCACTGCTCTATTAAATTATTGCACCCACGATTGATAAAATGATGCAGCTTAACGAACGCCTTGTCCCGTATAAAACAAGCTTTAAAGCAGTTCTACTTTGGCTGAGGTGATGAATAGTTCAGTTCTCCTGAAAGCTCAGAATTTGTGAAAGTGAGAGAATGATGCACATTTTTAAACAGCGAGAAGTTTTCCCGGAAATACCACGATAAACACGTCACAGGCGTCGCTCCACGGTGTCATGAAACGACCTTTTTCGCATTAGAATCCTGGGGGTTAGGGATCGAAAAGTGAAGAAGGTACGTAGATCTCAACTGTTATCTTTGTAAGAGGTCTTTATGTACTAGTCTCAGGAAAGTAACTCACTTTTTTGAGGTTTGAATACCTTTAATAAAAGCATGTTCCCCGATCGAATCCAAAGGAAACTAAATTAACTCCAATGAAACGTGCAATTACCTCGGCTGAAAATCTTCCGTTTTCTTCATCACCCAGACCATTTGAGAATCGATGTCTTGTACAGCTTAAAAACGGTGAATACTGAGCGTTAAAATCCATACAGTTCTAATAACTTTACCACGTCGCGGCTAATCCAGCTCCCGACGCGAGGAGACGAATCCTGCCGCACGATCGAAAAATCAATTTAATATCCAGCGTCGCAAACTTATTTCAAAGTTAACTGCATATGAACCTCCATAAACCTTCAAATAATGCTCTGATGTAAGTTATTTTGCGTGACTTTGCCGAAAATTTATTATCCAACGGTTACACCAAATCTCACCTTAAATAACCACTCTCAGGGGGAGATATACATTTTCTCTCGGCGTTTGTTCATGTAACAACACCGGTAAATTGGCGCGATTTAAATTAAAACAGGATGCTTTAATAGCCTCGGATCTTGAATGGGGAATACGTTTCGCAAGGGCCATACGAACAGGATTTCGAATACAAAGCGAACCATTAAAAGGGAGGGTTGGCTGGGTGACTCGTGGGCAGTGCAACCTTGAGGTCTAAGAAAAGCTTTGGAGGTTAACGATAGCTATAAACGGGCTACTCACTTAGGTAATAAAGGGGTTGCCTTCGAAGTGTTCCGCATGATGGCTGGAACTCGGGATGTCTGCTATTTCATCAAATCATATTCATTTATTTATTCGTTCACATATCAATATAAAAATCGAATTACGACTATTTCCTTCGAAAGAGTATAGAGCCAGTGGATTGAAAACGGAGAAAAATCTTCTGGATTTTTTTAAGAGTTCTGGATTTTTCAAGATTTCCCGATTAGATAAGTTATTTCGCAACTCAATCTGAGATGCATACGACAATAAATAAACTAATGAAGATGATAATGATATCCTCTTGAAATTAAACATATTCTGAAACATACATTTCCATTCATCATTTACGATTATCTAATTAAAGTTACATTGCTTGTTCCCTAGGTTTTCACTTCGCTGATGTTTCTAGTAGTATTATATTAGCGCCTCATACACAAGAAATAAATTTATGCTTGCTTTCTTCCTCAAGGAGATCAAAATAAATTGCATAAAATTTAACATCATTAGGGTGCATGGAAAATTAATGCGATCACTTTCCGATATGCCATATCAGAGATAATATACAACTACATAGATATCATCATGTATATACAACTACATCGGCCAGATTTTATCGAATGGCATTTGGTGTCCAGTCTGACTACCTTCATGTGACAATACAAGCCCCGATTTTTCATTTTTAAATTTATTTCGTAATGGCGGCAAAAATTTTACTCATTTCTTTTAAAAATGTGTTGTTCTCAATTCAAAACCTACGTATCGTTATCGCTGAGGTAAGAAACCACGAGGGGATCCATATCAACACGCTTTCATTAATCGCACAGCTGCATTTCCCTCTTTCAAGGACATGTATGGCAATCGGAAGATACCAGGTTCAAATCCCTGAGGAGCCCCACCTTTGTCCTCGCGTTGCAATTTTAAGCTAGCGAAAACTTCGCACTAATAGAGGGAGAGGTACTTTGACCTTAATATGAAGATAACTTCGTGATAACGCAATGGTATATACCTTCACCTTTCCAAACCAACGTCCGGTTTGACACACGATGTCAATATAAGCTAAAGATCGATACAGGCAGAGAAATACATTGGTAGGCACTTATGTTATCATTGAATAATTAGCATTGAAGTTGACCAGAACAATTAAAAGAGCAAGTTAATGAAACTCTTCCCGTAAAAATTAGCATTTAACGTATCTTAGGTAACGATAAGAACCAGTTGTCTTCCGTCGAAACTCGTACGGAGATTTGGCTTCTGCGACGCACAGACGACAGTAATCGTAAAGAGCTGGCCAAAATACTAATTTTTCTTTTAGTCTTTATGAAAACATAATCAAAGAAAAAAATTCCATTGATCGGTGCTTGGGATGCAATAAACCAAGAAGAAATCGATTAGACGAACACTAAGATGAGACCCACAAAAGTTTTCAGCCACGATATTTCAACTACTTTTTAATCACCCATTAGCTGAAATTCTTTTGGCCTAGTGTCTATATAACTTCCATAATGAGTATTTTTAGAGGTGCATAATAACTAATTAACTCTCTTAGTAAAACGCTACCTTAGTATATTCATGTTAATTTCACCACAATGCCTGGGAAAGCTTTTTTTATTTTTACCCCTCTCATATTTTTCGGCTTTTTTGTTAAAAATATTTCACATTTAAACAAAACAAAACATAGAAGACCTTTCTGAAATGCACTTTGAACTGCACCGTTGCGTTTAAACCCACGTCCTGAAACTGAAATTTGTTTCAGCGCCGAGGTATCTGCTTGAAACCATACCTTCCCAATAAGTTTAGAATACACGACAAAATTGGTGATTTCAAATCAAATAAATGCAGAGTTAGAATTTCTCCGGAATCTAAGATGAATAGGACTATTTATCACGATAAATAAGCAATAAATAAACCCGACATAACCTTTAAATGTATGTGTCCCGAAGCGTTAACCACAAAAGAATTTCAAAACTTTTAACCAAGCCATCAATCTGAAATTGATAAATAAACTGTGCTCCATATTTGGTTGTGATGTTGAGTCATGGTCCCCAAGGAACTCTTTTTAAGGACAGTCTTGTCAAACGCAGGGTTTTTCTCCGTTCTTTCTTTCTGGTTTCTCTCCACCCTTTCCTCACGGCGCAAATGATCAACACTGTGGGTCATCTTCCCCTTATAGCAACTCTTGATGATTGTGAAATACAGTCGTAAACTTCATTAAACAAGCTGAACGCTCCTCCCTCTGCTAAAGTGTATCGAAGCTCCCCGTTAAGGAATATCAGTTTTCCCTCTCATTTAATTTCCAAGTTTTCCGTTTCTTTACGGGGACGCCGATTCCGCTCGGCGAAGCCCAATAAAATCAAAATAACCTCACCATCAACTATTATTTTATGCACACTACCAATTATTCCCCTATTTTTGCAAGGCCTTCTTGGAAAAACTATAAAGAAAATCCTTAAGGGAGTTTACCATAAAATAAACAACACTAAATATTACTAAAAACTTAGTTAATGCCGAAATTCCATGAGATAATAAATGTCACATTTACAGCTAAATTAGCTAAATAGCGCGTCATCATTAGGAAGATATTTGTATGAAATTTAAAGTTTTTAAATGTTTATTTACTCTTTATTGCCTTTCCGAATCGGAGACCTTTTAAGTATCGGAGATTGGATTAAAATCAAAGAGTGTACAAAAAAATGTTGAACTGACTTCGAATTGTTTTGGCGGAGATACTTCCCTGGCAATTTTGCGATCGTTGTAGCCGACCGCGTCCCAACCGCTCTCGCGAAAGCACGCATCGTCAGTTCAGTGCGCCGACCTTGGCGGCCTTGGGAATATTCAAGGTGACCGTTCCTTGGCAAATGATGATTTCGATCAGGGAAAGGAAGTCCATAGCCGCGACGGCTGACTCGCCGTAGTACTTGGTCAAATATAATGAACCTAATAAATCGTTTTCTCGATCGGCAAATTTTTCCTTGAATATTGCGAAACGAGCATTTGTACTCGTGATCATGCTCAGAACTTCTAAATCTATTTCATAAAAATGTGATGAAATGAGAATATTACTGATTACTGAATATGAATGAGAATATTAAATGAATTGGACTTCTTGAGTAGTACGAACTTTCGAAAATCATTCGGTCTCATTTATTTATAAGATAGAATGATGATGATGAGGGAAATAAAATTGGTAAAAACAACAAGGGCGCCGGAAATTACGTGACAATCAAGGGTAACCGCTGAAATATCGCCATCTGCATGTCTTTATGTTTTGAATTGTATAATTTAAAAATAAAGATGCATTACATAAACACCATGCGATTTTCGCGGTACCATTATTTGGAGGCTTTTCTTAATAGGGCAGGGCCCAGATCAAAACAAATCATTGATTATAAAAATTTCTCTTATATTTCCGCACTTACAGTTGATAACGTAAAGTTACTACTACTAGTAATAGGTACTCACTACTATACAACCTCCTCGTCGGCGGTGTTCTTAAATCAGCAAGTATTGCAGTGTAGTAAAAAACGGAGACAGAGTGAAATTAAAATTGAAATAAAAACTTGCATCCGATGCGTCCTTTATCAACTAAGCAAACTAATTCAGGCTTCGACTTTTTGTTTCCGCATAATTTTCAACATGCATACAACAACAGGTACTTAAAGCTTCAAAGTCTCCTACAAAGCAGCATAATTGTCTGAAATCTTATTTTTAGACCGACACTATTTTTATTTTATATATAATTGAACTTATGCTTCGCTTTAGGTCTCATCTTTGCCGGCAAAATGCATTGCCTGCTGTAGATAATGACGATTTGAGCGGATTTCCAGGTGCTCCGTTTGTGCTGGGAAAGCTTGCCAGCTTGGTTTGTCAGGAGAAGTAAGTCAAGTAACATGATTATTGAAGAATTTAGCAGTAAATGTTTTGAGTTGCATTCCAAAATTATTTAACAAAGGACCTAGCAAATTTACAATAAAATTAGATATGTGCCAATATTATATTATTGTCGATAATGATGGAGTTCGAAATATATATACATATGTCCATATTTATTCGTTTTCTTCCTACTCATCAAACTATTCGCGGCGAAAAATCGACGACCGTAATATTTCCGAAGATAAGTTGATGACGTCACGAACTCATGCCGAGCTGTTCACCGCTTCTCAATCACTACTCTCTGCCTTGAGCATGGTCCTCGCGTGGATCGTTTTAGTTTATGCTTTTGAGAGAGATTTCTTTCCTCAGCGAAAAGGTCACCTCGACCGAGTCAATGAACCTGAATTTTCGTGACGTCACCAACTTATGAAAAGAGGGCGGCGACATTCGCCTTCCCTTATTGCAAACGAATCGGGAATAAAGATGATCTGCGTAAACAGCATGCAATATTCGTGGGGCAGATATTTTTGTCGTGATAAATCTTTCATTGAACGAAAATTTTTAATGATTGCCATTCCAAGTCCGAGTGCACGAAATTTTTACTTCCATCATGAAGTAGCTCAAAATAAATAGCAAAAAATTTCTAAATATGTATATATAATACATAATAAAGTATGCATGCAACTTTGTGAAATATATCCTTGAAATTGTTTGCTTATTATAACCACAAAGTAAAATATTTTTATTAGAAAACGCTGCATTGCAACTGTAAGTTTGCTTTGAAAGAAGACGAGGCGTCTGTGGAGTTTCAAGGAAAGCATTTCACCGCGAATTCAGCGATGAGTCAGCAGCGGTGCGGGTGAACGCTCCAGTGAACTTAGTCATTACGACAGCAGACATCACTGACGTAATGAGCGATTTCAGATAATATTTCTAGACATGAGAAACACACGAGTGAAAATCCCGCGAAATGATAGCAAAGAAAGCGGCTCCAATAAAAAAGAAAAAATATAATTCGTATGCCAGTTGAAAAAATATATCCCAGGTCTTACAATTTCGCTGCAGAAAAACAAAACTTGACTCAGTAGCGGATACAGAAAAAAACTAAAGAGGGGGGCTCAAAAGGTGTATTGAGTTGCCTTTTCCTTTATCGTAATAAAAATAATCAAGTCACAGGCAGAGTATAAGAAAATTTTAATTTAAGTGATTATTCACACAAAAGACAATGCCATCTTATGATATAGAAAAAGTTACAATAGGGTAGTTTCCTTCATCAAAGAAAACTAAAGGTAATAATTGCGATTCGTTACCCAACATTAGTGTATTCATAATATACAATTTTTTTTGTTTTAGATATCCCAGTTTAGACGAATGGCAATGGTCAATTTTAACCTCATTTGAAAAAGGCCAGAAGCGCCCATGCGAGGCCACTCCACGTGACGTCACAGGGACCTACATTCTATACGAGTAGATAGTAGTTTTACATCGTCTGAGATTACCAACGCATGCATGAGGCACAGAGCTCAGGGAAACATCTCTTAATAATCACCTTAATAATAATATAATCAACCAATATTAAAATTACCTAAGGTCGGAAAGTTTCCTTCGTTTGATAGGGCATTAATAATACTTATTTAAGTCAACCGCTACCAACAAGCTGGGTAGTACTCTGCTACCTTCTACCAGACTGCATCGAAGCGGCGCTTATAGCCTCGCACAAAGGTGGCCTCAAACGGCGGCAGCCGGGGCCAGAATGACGTCACATGTGCTTTTCCCAGCATTCATGCTTAGCCGTCGCGTTTGAAATTTTTCCCTTTTCATTTAATCGCAAAAAATAGGTATGGTCATTTAAAACCCTAAAAGCGTGAAATACGTACTCCAGGAGTAATAATCTTTCGATTTAGGCAATAAAAAATATTGGAAATCACCCTATTGTGGTTCCACAATTTTTGGCAATACGGGCGGACCCGCAAGGGGGAGGGGGGGCGCCTCTCCATCTGTAGCCGCCACTGACTCGACTGCGCTCGGAAATCTTCCAATCAAACTTTACGCGTGAATCTCCTAAATGGATATTGACGGGCAAAATTCAGTGAGAACGAAGCTCCCGGTAACAGCTTGTAATCTTGTAATATGCTAGGAAGGGCTTGACTTGAAAGAACTATTCAAAGGAATTGACCAAGCAGTAGCGCAGCGAGGAGGGGGTTTTTAGGGATAACCCCCCCAGATCTCAGAATTTTTTAAAGTTTAATCCATTTTACTTAATTAGATTAATATTACTAACAGAATAGAGTAAATATTAATAAAATACCCCTCCGAAAGCCGTCAAACTCACCATTTCGAACCATTTATCTTGATTTTTTTCTGAAGGATTGCCCCAGCACCTTCGCTTACCCTGGCGGGTATTCCACACCCCAGTATTAGTTGTGCCTAAAACGCCCCCTAGCCTTAATTCCTAGCTGCGCCCGTGACCAAGAATATTGAATATTCATAGAGAGTTATAGGAGGGAGACAGAGTAATGTACAATATGTATTGTTCAACAATAGGGAAATCAGACGAAAAACCATGAGAGATGGCTGCATATTGCACAATGAGATGCTATACGCTTGGAGTAAAGGTGGACGAAAAAAACTACTGCAGCACAACTACCAGCTAAAATAAAACCGTGCATTTAAAATTCAAGAAAAAAAAGAAGACTCGAGCGATTCTAATTAATAAAAGCGCTTTTCGAAAAATCATCTACCCTGGTCTGTTGAATTTATGACAAAATTTCTAGTTATATTTTACAGCTATTGCTGGACATTCCCTCCGGCTTTTATTCAGACGTTTCTGAAGCAGAAAAAAAAGCATTTGCAAGGAAAAATTTTATAACAATCTGGCAGATATTTTATCCCCCGTGGAATCCAAAAATCCAAAGAGCTGCAATGATACAAGGAGAGCGATGTCGGAAAATAGCCAGAGAATGCTCCAAGAGATAAAGGTATGCAAAGACCATAGCGAGTGGAAGTGGCAGAAATGTTGGAAGATAGTCACAAGTTCACCCCCACCCCTACACAGAAATTAAGTCTGCCCTCCAAAACCTCTACAGAAATTATTCTGGCTACGTCCTTGCGGAAGGCGCAATGTCGTTTCTATTTTTCACGTAAATATATTTCAAATATCATTACCAATGAAGAAATTAATAAATGCAATTATGCAAATGATGAAACGGAAAACAATGAATAAGAAAATGTGGAATATATTCGAGACATTTTTGCGACATTAGCAACCTTCGGAAAGATAGTTATCAGATGCAACATGAATGCACATGTCGAATACATGCAAGTAATGTATATTGGTGAAATAAAATCTTGCATCAGAAAACTTTGCAAGAAGATTGAACAACCTTATAGGTCATACATATCTTGAGACATGATGGCCTGGTGAAGACAATCGTCAAGCAAGGCTGGATTCAGGATTTGTTCTGGGAGGGCACAAGGGTATCCCGTAAGATACGAAACAAAACGAACGCAATGATAACAGGACCGTATTAAAAATCTTGCCTATTTTTTAAGGGTCTGGGGGGGGGGCACTTGCACTCGTGACCGCCCTCTTAATCCGCCCATGTCTTCAAGGGACCGGTAGATGTCAAGAACGGAAAAGGAAGACTTCGAATGGAATGTATGTGGGCTGACCAGAAAAGTAACGAAAATTTCATAATTAATTACAATAAAAGTTCATTAGCACTACGCTTAAATATATTTATCTGTGGATCTAATTTTCCAGCAATATTGACATTTATGACTGAAAACTATAAAATTTCGTTCAAGAATATAGTTTGAAATTATTATTGGCTATTATGAGTCCCATCACTGAGGCAATGTTTAATTTGTTTCTCTCATCAGTCCAGTGAGATGAAATAAGAGGAAGTGCTTTTTCTGAGTTTGCATTGTGCCCTGGTATGCAGAAGAGATATTCAGAAATTTTGAGAAATTTTGAATAGCTATCAACAGATGATGAATGTATATAATCACTATGACCAAAAAGGAGGACATTTTCCGACACTTAAAATAAATCTGCCCGGACACCGTAAGAACACCTAAAAAGGAGGACACGTCTGGATTAATCCGTACGTCTGGTCATCCTAAATATATGAAACCAGTAAAGAAGGATGTGAAAGAAAATAAATTCGTAGGTGTGATAAGATTAACTGATAGGAGAGTTCAGTGGAGAGCTGCGTCAAACCAATCTTAGGATTGTTGACCAATGATGATGATGATAATTATAAACCCTTTTTCCAATCGCAGACGCTTTTCCGCGCTGCGCCCGAGATGCTTGCTTCAGGAAAAACATTTCCATCCCAACATGCCGGTTGAATAAACAACAATAATAAACATACACTTTCGTTTTACGCAACGAAGGCGAAAAATAGCGGATAAAATCCATTAAGGGTGGTATCCCCAGCATTATTGCTTCACTGGACTTAATTTTATTGCGAGAGCAGAAATGTTTTGTGTAGCAAGCGAATTCTCATCAGAAACCGTCTCTCTTCCGCCAAGAGAATGTCAAATATATATTTTCCACTCTTCCATCAAAGTACTATAAAACTGCGAGAAATATACTTTCACTGAAATCATATACACTGCAATGCATGCAATAACATTTTTTTAATTAAATTCATTCGGCCATAATTTTACCTGCTGCACTTATCCTATTTAAGCGGAAATGCGCACAACTCCGAAATTACTAATGATATTACTTAATCCGGTGGCAAGAAGGGGAAAAGGATAAGAGGATAGTGCAATCAGTGATCAAACGGATAGCAACTCAAGATATGCTGAAGAATACAGTGAAAGAACTGCGTAAGAAATACGCCTGGCGGCGATTTAGAAAGAAAACCTTTTTAAAAAAGGAAATTTTCAAATCAAAGGAACCGCATGTTAATGTTCATCACGGCATATGAGTGTACATAATTCGATAGAAAGGGATAATTCCAGAGAGTATGAAATATTCCCTCAGCGATGAATATTTGATGGAGATAGAAATGAAAGGGTGATATTATACTGATTAATTAAAATTATCGGATTACTAATTTATAAAGATGTAAATCAATAAAAATTATCGAATGCGGATATAATCTGATAAGAAATGTGAGTTCTGAAAGAAATTCGAAAGGGGAACCTGCAGAAGTATGATGTCTTCTCATGAAATCAACGATAATATCCCTAGGGTCCCCAAGCAACCCAGCAAATCGTTCACAAAAAGGCTAAAAGCAAGAGAAACAGATTACTCGGAGACAACCATTGCAAATAATGAAAAACTTACAACACTTAACATAAAACGGAAGCGATGAAAACTTTAATCACAATCGTAGCGATGGAAAAAATCATGAATAAGAAAATTTGGAATATATATGCGAGACATATTTGCGACATTAGCAACCTTCGAAAAGATAGTTATAGGGTGCATGGGCGGAGTTGGGGGGGGACGAAGGGGAGCCTACCGCACCCTCCCCCACCCCCAACTTAAACTGTAATTTTTCCGAAAAAAATATGAAACCTGTACATTCATAAACAATGAAAACAAGAACATCTTAAGTTTATTAGATAAATTTTAATCTTCGATAGTGCTTAAAATGTTGTTTTCAGGGGCTAATACAAACAAATTTTCCCATTTCACAGGGGAGCGTTCCATAGCCCCTAAACCCCCGGCAGGATTGCTGCCCCCCCCCCCCCCCAACATAAGACTCTAAACTTCGCCCATGATCAGATGCAACATGAAAACACATGTCGGAAACACGCAAATATTTTATATTGAAATGGCAAAATAAAATCTTTCATCAGAAAGCCTCCTTGATTATTCCCACGTCTCCGTTTCCTTACGAACTAGAGGAGAAGGGAGCGGTAAGGGCATTACTAATCCACCCCTAGACTGGTTGTAGAGTGAGTGATGACGAACAATAACTCGGAGTTGATGAAGACACAATTGAAAAACTGTGCGTGATATTACACAGCTTCTTTTATCTTACATTTCGATGGAAAATCACACGCATCTAGGCAAAAAAAATCAGGCATTACAGTGTGAGAGAGGTAGTTGCATTTACTTTCTAGGATTTGGTATATTCTAGGTGGGTACATCCCTAATCATTTCAAATTCATCGTCCCTAAAAAATAAAATCCGAATAAGAGCCGCTATCTTTCGACCGCGCCACAATCCAAAATAACATAGAAGTTCTACGGATTCAACTCGATCATCATTGGATGCATTGGTGCCTTGCAGCGCACGGGAGCGAGGGATAGTTTAATGGCGCGAGGGTTGAAACGCTGAGAACGCCGCGGCGCGCCGTGCCGCCTCGGTGACGGCTTGAGAAATGGGACTGGAGAATTGCCTCGAACCATATCTACCACTTCTTCCCTTTCTTCTCCCTTCTCAAACGCTAGTAATTTTTGCCGTCAGCCTGATTCACTCTGCCTTTATAATGTTTCCATGGGAAATATTCAATGCTCATGAAAAGTTAACTTTAGTAACTTAGTCTTCGTAACTATTTCCAGCAAAATTCTTAAAGCAAGCAAAAAACTAATTCGATTAAAAAACAATTTTTAAACGTGTAAATAAAGTATTTTAAGAATCAATCCGGGCTGCCGACTAATAAAAATATTGGGGGGGGGCAATACTGGGGTCTTGCCCCGGGAAATTTTTTAAATAGTGAGTTTTTAAGTTTTTTAAGCATTTTAGGAGAGCCATATGATCAAAATTAGAACCATGAAAACTCGACTCTCGATACCTCGACACTCCGAGGAAAATTGACAAGCCTGACACATCTTTTCCTCCCCCCCATAACGAATGTTTGGGGGGGCTCGGGACCCCTCAGGCCCCATGGAGTCGGCGCCACTGGAATCAATCGCATACTATATCAGCAAGAAAATACCACCTCCTCCTTCTGGGTGCCAAAAATAGTTCACAAAAATATATGGAAAGATCCTCACAGTACCTTGCTCGGGCAGACTTTTGACGATCCGACCCTTGCGCTGTCCTGGAGTCAAGGATGTTATGGCAGCCGTTCCTCGGGATCAAAAGTTGTGGGCGAGTTCATTTTGCCGATTCACTAAGGCTATTTTGCTTCTTCGATTGCACGGATGTATCACTCACTAATTTTATGCGTAGTTTGACAAATAATTCGAATTTACCACGATTTTTTCCCCTTTCCAAGCACGGAATATCATCATTGAGGTCATACTCCTAGTAGAACCTCGAAGGAGGTGTAAGACGAGTTTGAATCAAATAAATCACCACCCTTTTATAAAGAACCCTGAAGCGTGTGCATCAGGACCTGCTCATCACCAATTGATAGCATTCGTGAAGTTTATCAATCAAAATAGCCGGAGGAAAGTCTTTCGTCGAAACGTGCAAGCAAATTTCAAAAATAATTGCGCGCTGTCACTCGTTCCTGAGGTTATAGATCTAAATTGAAAATACGAAAACAAACATCAGAACTTAGTTAAAGTAGAGTTAAGTAAATTGTCTTTTTAACGTAGCTGGCCGTTCAGCTAATCGCGAGAGAATTGCTTCGGACTATGGTTCTCCTTGATAGGAAACTGATGCAGTGCAGTTGAAAATTCCAGTAAATATGGGGAAAAGGAACCAATAGAAAGAGGGCAGCAGCAGGCTTTCCCATGGCGACATAAATGAATATCCATTCGATTTTGGTACTCAAAAGTTTAATGGAGCTGGTTCAAAGGGATCAGTGAGAAAAACGTTCGCAAATTCTATGTCAACAGTGATCGCGAGCAGTCAAACCCTACATGTTATGTTCCAAATGTTAAGGGTCAAATTAAACTAGTCAGCACATGTGACTTCTTTGTCTGATGACGAGATGAGGGGTTGTTCGACTTGCAGGAAAAGAATAAGAGGACTTGAAGCACAGTGACCGAGAAAGCCGACATACACTACCCAGAAAAAATGTCAAACCCTAAGGGCTATTACCACTAATTTGGCTAGAAATGAGGTAGCCGGCTTGAAGGGATTACACCACAATCCAGAGGCTATGTCTCATCTTTGAATATACGGATGTTCCCAAATAGACATTTTGTGGATCATATAACCTTGGAAAGCAACAAACCTTTATAGAGTCACAAGAAAGAGGCCACAATTTTCATAAAGTCCACAGCGTAAGAGTCATTTCCATTGGACAGGATTTGAACTCAAATGATTTACAATTAAGTGGCCATAAGTCACAGTTTGACGGGGATAGTCCTAGTTTACACTGTTTTGAGAGCGTCCCGGTAGGTTACGAAAAAGTCTCTACAATGTCCCAGTTTTGGCCAAAAATTATGGGAATTATGTTTTCATAATATTATGGCAGTTTATAACAGAAATCGTAACCCAGCATGGCTATAAGAGTTCAGACGGGAAAAGTATCTTAGCAACTTCAATGTAGAATAATCAAATCACGTCAATGTCAAAGAACACCGTCAGCTTGGAGCCGAACAACGTATCAGGAATGGCAGCAATGCTGCGCCATCCCTTTTTTGGATTTTAAAAACCCAATTCCATTGGTTTCTCAGGCTTCATAAGAACCCCAACCTCCCCCTCAGTACTAAGATGTCCCGGTCTAGGCCAAAACATTTATGCCCACCGTATGTACAATCAAGGGTGCCGACTTACAAAAAATATTGGGGGGGCCCAAACCGGGAACCTTGCCCCGGGAAATTTTATAAGCAGTGAATTTTAAGTTTTTAAGCATTTTAGAAGAGTCATATGATCAACATTAGAACCCTGATCACTCGAATCTCGATATCTGGACACTCCGGGGAAAATCGGCAAGCCTTACACATTTTTTCCTCACATCTGTAACGAATTTTTGGGGGGGCTCGGGCCCCCTCAGGCCCCATGGAGTCGGCGCCACTGTGTACAATATTTGATGCTAAACTATCGCTAGATTTCTCCTTTTATTCCTTTTTCCTCCACTGCATTCCCCCAGTATGTGTACCTTTGAGGGTGATTCTGTAAGGGTATACTGCGGGCAGGTTTGTGGTAACATACTTCCAAGATTTTGATGATAGAACAATTTAATACGTTCAAAGTCAAGCTTAAGCTTCAGGACCGTAATATTATTCACATGGATGCGCAGCCTCACAGCCCTGTATGTTCAGCAACCAGGGGCGTAGCGAGGGTGGACGAGGTCCTAACCCCCCCCCCCCAAATGTGAAAACAAATTATGCACTTTGCTTCATATTAAAAGAAAACAAAATACACTACACTCCCGATCATCCGGTCTAATGATGGGGAGAGAAGGTACGAATAATCGAAAAACACGGAAACTTTCACTTAAATGTCGTATAATGTTCATAATTTACGTAAAACAAACAACATTTTATTATTTATGCAGTTATTCTGTTATTAAAGAGCGCTTCCCAGACTAATTGAGAGCATTCTTCGCCAGTTCGCGATCTTTTTAGCGGCGATAATATGGTTTTATTAGTACTATTAATACTCCATGTAAGGCCTGGTTTCGAAAACCACACATCCGTTGTTGTGTGATCACGGATACGGAAAAGTGCTTATGCACGAATGCTTCAAAACCACTGCTCGACGTCGGAAACTACACTGTCAGGCACCACGCCACGCAGTCGCGTCTCGCACAAGTTGCCCGGGTTGCAACTGCTGCGCGACGTGTATCCGTGATCAAGGAGCACGGTCGCGCACTGTGAGGCTTAGAAAACAGGAACACGGAGCTCCAGTGAATGCAGCTAGCGCGTGACACCTTCCGTTTTACGAAGGGGATTCTAACGGAAGTAATAAGACCGGTGTATCCTAGCATTAATGCCGTAATTCCGATGGTTATGCGTCCGATTTTTTAAATAAATATCGCGCAAAACATTGAGCGAGAGTGAAAAATCATGCACGGATAATCCGCAACCCGGATAACCCGCAGCCGGATAACCGGAAGTCTACTGTATTGAAAAATCATGACTTTAGAAAAAATTCCTTTGGAAAATTAAGATTTTTTTCGATCATGAAAAGTGTTAAAATTAGTTTGAAACCTTCTAATTAGTACCCTCTTTTCAAAAAGATTCCCATCGACTCCCCTGAGAAAAATTCCTGGCTACACTACTGTCAGAAACATACATCATATTGTCTTTTTAAGCCAGTTAAACCCTCCACTGACCAAGACGATACCATAGAGACTTGCATGGTAAGACTATTTGGAATAAGTCTAAGGATTTTTTATTTAGATCTAAGTTCAAACAAATGTATATTCCCCAGTGGAATATTTGCACTTACATTAATCCCCAAAACATAGGGAACTCTCATTAGTATGAAGGAGCAATTGAAACTGCTATAGATCTGGCATTTTGCAAAATTCCCTCTTTTTGGGAGCTAAAAATGCTCTAAATAAATGTTTCAAAATATTTTTTTTAACTATAGCTGTGGGAGTAATAGAAAAGAAATAATATCTAGAATGGCAGCTCATTTTTAAAATGTTAATTTTGCATTACCATCTTAGATTGGAGAAGGGTTAGTAGCTCACTCCCGTAAGGATAAAAGTAAACCTATAAAATATTACTGAGTTGATTGCAACATTTATCTAATCATTATGTAGCATTACTTACTAACTGCATCTTAAGATGGCCTGAAAAAAGTTAGCATAGCACATTATGTCATCTACTGTAATGGTGTAAAGCTTGTTTGAAAAAAAGCGAAGTCCAGAATGCAAGAGCAATAAAGCTATATTAATTAATATTTGTGGAAAACTGCATTTGTTTTAATTTTTGTTCTGTATTTAGATATCACTGCCTGTATTCTACTGTCTATATTTAAGTGTGCCTGCCTGTATTCTATTTATGAAAGAATTTTTTTATTGTGACAGAGGAAACTATGATTAATATTTTTTTGTGTTAACTTTTCGAGGGTATAATTGGGAGGAACAAGCCACGTGAAATTCTCCTTTTTCCCTTGCCCTAAGAGAGAGAGAGACGGAGAGGGAGAGAGAAGGAAAGAGAGAGAGCTACTACATCTTTTACACGGAAATGCTGCCTGGCTATGATTAAGACTTGGACTTGGCCAGTTTGAGTCTCCCACTATTCTGCCTGCCAGCCAGTCAATCAGCAGTGAAAGTTAAGGCGTATATCGGAAGCGGGCTATTGTAGCAGATGACAGAGCAGTAGTAAAGCACATGCGCTTTGGGAACCTGTCCAGGACCCTGTTGACAGCAGGATGTGCAGCATGGTTCGCTCTCTTGCATTTTGGACTTCCACAGGAACAGTCATCTCTTTAAAACTCTCTGGTGTGGTGCACTGATTGTGAGACTTGACTCAAATGCTCAACAACATTGTCTCCCGATTTTGTATTCCTATTACCCTGTTTCTTTTTAAGGTATGTGGCTTGTTGTGTGATAAATGTGCTTGCCAGCTTGGGGAGGTTGTTGACAATGTTTTCTGCGTGTGTAACTAAAGATTTTTCAGTTTATTTTTTTTACCTTTAGTGGGGTTCTGTTAATCACAGTTTCTTCCGCAATTTGTAACGGTTATGTTACACGGGTGGGTGAGTGTGAGTGAGTTAGGGAGTGCCCAGATTAATCTGTTGAGTCTAACACTTCTAAGGCATCTATTTACTATCTATTTTCTTATTATTTCGGACGTACCTATGTTAAATATTGTATCGAGACAGAATAATTCTCTCGCTATTTTATTTTGTTTGTTTCATTATTCAACTTGACTCCATTCAAATTTCCAATTGCTCACAATCAATGCATCTAAATTTAACTGTACAAATTTCACACCTCTAATTTTAATAAAAACGAATTATTCAAGTCCTCATTGTCATTGGATCTT
This sequence comes from Ischnura elegans, assembly GCF_921293095.1. Lineage (NCBI taxonomy): Eukaryota > Metazoa > Arthropoda > Insecta > Odonata > Coenagrionidae > Ischnura > Ischnura elegans. The sequence continues at coordinate 29,170,194 of NC_060246.1, forward strand.
TGTAAGTGATAAGTACCCAATTTTTCCTTATTGGCAGAATATGGCATGAAAATATATGATAATGAGCTTAATTTCAAATTAAATTTAAATAAATGGGGAATTGAAAAAAAAACTACTGAGAATTAATGCATAAGTTTTCCCTGTATTGCACTTTTAAGACATTTTCAGAAAACACGATCAACATATTTGCGTGGTGGAATGTATAAATAAAACAAATATAAATACAGGATGTACATACAATATGACAGAGATTACATTACAAGCATTGAATGAAGCAAGACTGGAATGATTTGTTGGGTAGTTTTACAATGACATTTTTTCACACAAGCAAAGATTATTTCACGCCACATTTTCAACATCAGATTCATAATAGATGCACTGGAATAGAGATATTTGGCATTTAAAGCAAATTATCAACATATTACCAAAACCTTTGAGCTCATCACTTGAAGAAATTATCACTGAGATTCAAGTGCACCTGGCATAAGCATTTTCATTACCTAACTAATAATGCTCCTAATGTCAGTAGTCACAATACATATTAAACAATATTCTGTCCCTCCACATAGCTCTCTCTATTACTATTAAATATTCTTGGTCAGATATAAATTTCCTTTCCTTTGAATAGTTCTTTCAAGTCAAGTCCTCTCAAACATATTATGAGATAACCAGTTTTTATTAACAATAAATTACCCAGGGCAAGTACATCATTTTGGGCATGATGCATTAATGAAAACAACCCAAATGATGACAGGTGGTTTTAAGGAAATTTAACCATATTCAACAATAGTTGGAAAAAATAAGGGATGAGAATGCAGGCAAGTCTGTTTAAGTTCAAAAATTAATAGCCATGACTGCTACAAAGATCTTCAAAGGAAAAAATTAATAGCTTTTAGGGGTCTGGCACCCTTAACGGCATAACTTCATATCACAATCAGAAAAGTCCAATACCATTAGGTCTCTAACAAACTTCAGTTAACATACCTGGCAGTGGTATTATTTATTATTTGCTCCAATTCGGCAATAGTAATAAACCAGCATTATATATCAAAATGTACCCCTATGAAAGCTATTCGAATATGTACTCAGAACTGTATTTAACTATACTTAATCTGAAAAACTAGCAGAAAAGATCACACATAATGTGATGAAATGTATCCAAATGCCACTAAAATCTTCCTTCACATAAAAAAATGTGAGATCGACCAATTTTGGTAATAAATACTGTTCAAAACATCATTGAAGTTGAATATCAGACACAGTAAACCTGAGATGATATAATATTTTATGCATAGCAAAAGTAATTTATGACTTTATTATCAGTACAGCCATAAAGACAAGACTTTCAAATTTGTTGATAAAAACACTATGGCATGAGATTATAATCTGAGAGATAAATATCTGGGTACAAAATCGGACGAATAAATCCACCCCTAGCAATATTCCAAATCAAACCATTTATGAATTCATAAACTTCATTCATGAGCACTACCGTAGCAAGAGAAAAGCTGTATGCATTCCTTGTAAAAGAATCTACTTTTGCTTCTCGTAAAAGATGGGTTTATCAAGTAACAGCTTACCAAAAAGCCATTCTTCTCATAGATGACAGGATATAATTTACATTTAACAACTACAAGCTTAGTAGATACTATCAGTGAAAATAAATATAAGTACACTTTTCCAAGCCATATACTCTCAACTACCAAATCCAAAATACATAATATAAACTCCAGATCTCAAAAAGATTTAAGCTCCTCATTATTGATTCAGAATTGCACTTCATAAAAATATGAACTTTTTCACAGCACATTTAAACATTTTGATACATTTATTTTTCACAGTAAAATACGATAATTCTGCGATGGAATGTCATATTGACCAAGCAGAAAAATTTTTGGTTATTATCTTCCCACAAACAAAGTCATAAGGCTTTTCCATAACAGCTTAAAGCGTACAACTAGCGAAATCGGGTGCAAAAAGTGGATAATGTGGAAATACAAACTGTATGGATAACACAGGAAAATCATGAATATTCTCAAACTCAAGGAACTATTGAAATCAGGAATGAATACATAATGGGAAAACATCAGAATCAGAGATGCTTAAATAAAAGTGACTTAAAGAATCGAGAATTATTTGAGATATTCCACCATCAAAAAAAATATATTTAGACAACAAGAAAATGACTACTGTCGATGGAATTAATCATCAAAACCCTGAGTTTCATCTTAACTCTCACAATAGCTCTCCAGCTATGTAATAATACAACACATTTAAGCTAAAAGGAATAAATCATAACATCCTCACCTTTTAAAGTTCCGTGAGAAACATACAAAAAAAATTAATACCAAATAAATAAATTAACAAAATTATTCAATGATAAATAAATAAATCCCACAAACAATAATAAATTTCTCCATCAGAATATGCAATGAAATATTAATGAAAATCAAAGTGTTAAGTCATTATAACACCTTAATTGTCCGAGTTAACTACACATAAACGTAACTTCGAAACACCTACTTTAAGAGTATAAGAAAATAGAGATATAATCGCGAATGCATAGAGATTGAAACTTAATTTGTGACGGATATTGTCTTGAAGCATAGTACAATAGATAGAAATACACCACATACACATACAGCCAATCCAATAGATCTAGCGATGGAGTCAGCTGCTGATTTGAGATGGAGGATCTACAAATTCTGCTGAAGTGGACTCTAATCCAGAACCACCATCCCCTGACGCAGATGCTGGCCCTACCTTGATAATAGGCAGAGCTTCCTCCCAAGCATTGAGAAACTGAAAAATAAAAAGAAATGCAGGATAAATCACAGATGAAAGTTTAATGTATCAATCTTTAACAATCAAATCTTCCATTTGCCTACCTCCCTTCCATATTTTGCAGTGTGTCTTTCCACTAGTATAAATCAATCAACAGTACCTAACATTAATTGTATTTTATTTATTTGCATCATCAGGAGACAAAGAAGGACTGCAAATCACAACTGAGGTAGATCAGCTCAATGCATTTACCATTCAAAGAAGCATTGTCAGTCCTGGCTGAGTTTAGAAACTGGTACTGACTAAGCCTGCTAATTATAGAGCAGTCTATTTGGACTGGTTCATTTACTAACCTGAACTGAATCCACCAGACCAATCTTAGTTTACATTAATTGCCATGAGACTTAATTCATTCACCACCAAGCACAGAGCTAAGACTGGATGAGGTTTACCCTTGCAATAGCAGATATATATGGGGGCACAGGGGGTGCGCGCCCCCCCTTACGGGAGCGCCCACATTGTTTAACATTACAGAACCACAGCTGTGACTTTTTTGTATCATTCGATGGCACTGCCTTGTATATGCGTATTATCTGTTTAAATAAAACTTTTTTAAACTTTGCATATGACTTAATTATTTTTAAATACGACAAAATTAAAGGTAGCTCAAGATATCTTTTGTGCCCCTCTCCCCTTGAGTTTTTCCTGTATCCGCTACTGCACCCTTGGCAGTGGCTTTCTTCTTCCCATATTCTCTTGCATTACCATCCTTGAAGGACCACAAGGGCCCAACATCTAGCACCATGAACCTAGGTGAAATTGCCATGGAAATCAAGAAACCTGGATAGCGTAGTAGTCTGTACAGTAGCCAAGAAAGGCAAAGGTCCGTGGTTCAATTCTCCATTTGTCAGTGAATGCTTTCACATGGCTGACTAGTATTTAAAACCAGAACTAGATCCTATTGGAACTCAGCCCACAAGCTCAAACTGATTTAGCTACCATATCTCGCAGATCTCCCATGTCACTTCTGGTAGCTTTAGAAGACAATTTGATTTATGCTGAAACACAGGCAATACCACTAGGCATCAGGTTCATTACCATTGCTGGAGGCATTTCTTTACCAAATCAACTGTAAGGGCTAAAAGGTATACCTAATTCCCAAAAAAGTAATGAAAGCAGTTGAGGGCTAGATAATTAAATGGGAAAGGCCAAGGCATAAGACAATAACTCATATCTTTCATTCTGACGATGGTAGCAACACTGTCACACATTTTTATTTCCTGTATGCCATTGAAAACGTTGATTAACTTAATCCTAGAACTTTCATGGGCTGCTTTAATTCACTTCGCAAATACGGCACAAGCAGTGAACATGACTCTCCAGTCTGGAACTCTCTCGCCTTGATGCTCTGGCTTGGTGAAGGCCATAGTCAACTCTGATGGTTCCAATCATAAGAAACCTGCAAGGGAAGCCAAAGCTCCGCTCTGCATGGCTGTCTATTACTTTGCTATGTACGGCTCTGACTGTTGCTTCCCTCCATGCGGCACAGTCTATTGCTCTGCTCTGCATTACTGGATGAACGGCAACTAGGAGTGGATTGCCTGGACTTTTTATCAAAATTTCCACTTTCAATACTAAAAATCCACGTGGCATTTTTCAGCTAAATTTACACAATATGTATGGTGCTCGGAGATAAGTAGGTATTCACTAGTAGTCTTAACCTTATGATGCTTACTAGGGATGGTCAGATCGGATACCCCAGATCCAAATATCCATGGATAATCCGCTTCACCTTATACTTCCGATCCGAATTCATCAAAGAAATTGAATCTGAATCTGAAATTTTAAATCAATGCTTTCGTGAATGCAATGTCCTATAAGATGGAGTAAAAAGAGTTCCAAACCTCTCTTCGCATACACCGTAGTACTGCAATGCTTGTTGTACTCAGGAACTATTTTGTTAAAAAGCTCTAGTAGAAGTATTGCAATAGAATTTCAGCCATGGAAAATTTTAAGGCAGAACATGACAGTTATATAGTGTGAATCTTCTCTAGAGATTTCAAAGAAGGAATACGTACGTGGTAGGTGTTTCCTGCGACCCAAATTTGCGCTTTAATTAAATATGATTGAGCAATAAGCCAAGGCACTATGGCTATAATGATTTCATCTTACAGAGATAAATCAAATTGAAATTATTACGAAATACATTCTCAGTATCACATAAACAGCATGACTTGGCATACTGCATTTTGGCACAAAAGAACGGGTGTACCAAAGATCAAGTGCAGCTTCTGTGAAGGCATCGTCATCTGTGATTGCCACTGTGACCTCAGTGCACTGCCACATTTTTACTTGAGGTAACTAACTCACCCCACCTAACTTCATTTGTTGTTAAACGGAACATGATATATACCGGTCCTGAACATAAATATGTACTGGTATTACAAAGGGGTTCCAACAATGCATTTGAGTCTATAGGGCAATATGTGCTCTTCCATGCAAAATTTCTGCATAAAGTGATAATCGATATCGATATGAACTATTGCACTCCAAGAATAATATCAACTAGACAGCAACATTATGAAGTTCTTTAAAAATAGGTATGTAATCCTCAGTGCATCAATTTTGGCATTTCTTTAATTCCAGACCTTAAATAAGGTAAGTGATGAGGTGTAGAGCAGGATAGATGATAAAAAAATAACAATTTCAATTAAAAATACACACATTGAAAATGACCCTGTGATAGCACCAGTATTTGACGATAAATAAAAAAAGTTGTTTACCATCGTTTTTTCAGGTTTTTAAGATGAATGAAGCAAGATTGAAAGATTTACTCAATTTGCTTCTTAAAATCTTAAAGCACACACAACACTTGGATGCTCCTGCAAAAATGCAACCCTCATATCACCTCCATACAACAACACTCCTAGAGTGACGCCATGGATTTTCCGGCCGACACAAATGCATTGTATGGAGGTATTACTGTATTTACTAAGGCTGTTAAATTTTTTATTACAACTTTCATTCAAGATAACAAGAAAGAGGGGATATAAATATATCTGGGAACTTAAAATTGCTCCTGACTTGTGAGATATGCTTAAATTCATCTCCCAAGGGAAACAAAAAGGGAAAATATCACACATGCAAAAATTATACCAGCGAACCAATGTAAGCTAACCTCTTGATAAAGCTGTATTTGCTGCTTGGCCAATCCAATAAATAGCTGCTTGAGATCATCTTTCTTTTCTAGATGCCAACGCTCTAGATCAGCTCGCAAGTTTTCATTGGCACACTCCATTTTATCTTGATAATCCTACAGAAAAATAAAATGATTTCCATAATTTGTTAATCAATAAAAATTCAAATTAAAAAGAAAATGACTATGGAGACAAGGCTTAGATATTTGATCAAGAAACAATTTCTTCAACATTTCACCAGTAGCTTATATTAAGGTCAAACGGAAGTGCAGAGGATGCTCTGAGTTCAGCAAGTAGAAGTACATATAACATGCATTCTCAATGAGGGGATTCTTTATGAGGGGATAATCATAAAGCACTCTTAATATCTGAAGGTGCAACATGAAGCCCAAAATTCCCATTGTCATATTTACTTTCCATTTTTCTTTCATTTCCATACAATTTGAAAGAGGCACAAGATCTATTTTTTCATAAAATCACATAATTATCGATCATTTAGCATGTGAAACCATTTAGCATGAGAAAAATATCACCTGGTAGCCTTTCAATTGAGTTGTGCTAAGTGATTTAATCAGGGGAGTTATGTGTATCATATTTAATGTGCTTTCATGTTTGGTGAATTGAGAAATAAACATTGTACATGTGTATTTGTAGTTGCTATTTCTGCCATCACCAGTAAAATAGGTGATCCCGTTTACTTTCACGCTGAATGTATCCATGGCCCACCAGTGAGTAGCACCGCAGTCTGAACCATGGAAAAGAGATTCTGATGCACTGCAAGCATGTTCAATTTACACAGTTATTGTCCATCTACATAGCAGGGTTATTGAATGGGTTCCCTACCCATAAACTACACTGGACAAGACCTATCATGGTCACACATACCTCAACTTGCTGGACCAATTCCGGTATGGTTGTGCTCAAGCGCCGAAGCTTCTCTTCTCTTGCTTCCCCAGCGCTCTTCCACAGGCCAGATCCCAGTTGGAATGGAGCCCCAGTACGACCAGGAGGAGCGCATCCCCCTTGGGTCTCACCCAAATCTCCACTCAAATCCCCCACCTGCTGCTGGAGTGCCACGCGCTCAGTTCGTTTCCTCTTCAGCTCATCGACGTAAGCTTCATAAGAGGCCTGCACCGCATCCCTTCTTGCAAGAGCCTCTCTCACTGCCTTTAAGTAGAGGAAACAATTTGCAACTTGAGGTCATTCATTAACAATAGATATGAAAATCTTTTGAGCACAAAATATTAAAAGTGATTAAGGACTTGAATGAATAAATTATAAATTGCTGTATTTTCGACTTAATTTATTTCCACAAGTGATATTGCGTCTTACTTAATCAGTATTAAGAATTTCTACCACATCGTGCCACATATCAAACATGAGTGATTAAAGAGTATGAAAATAAAAAGTTTCAAGCCTATTAAGAAGATAAGAGGCTCATATGGAAAATTTATCTGGATGGACCACGATACTAAATGCTAATTTTTCACTCACTCGCATTTGCAAGGAACAATTTTTTATAGCTGGCAGCAATATGCAGTATGACATGTGAAAGTACAAAAATATAATGGTTTCTGTTTTGGTATAAATGGCAGAGCATTTTCCAACTACCCTTGTGTACTCCAAAATGGGATTTTAATAAATGTCTCATCCTTACATCAAAATTTTCACAAAAGAAAAAACTTAGAATTCATTATTTTCTGTGCAAATCCTTAAAAAAATTTCACTTCCAATTTTCATGATAAAGGTAAATTTACCTCAGTTTACATAAGACACTACATAAAAAGTTAATAGTTCAAGTAAATAAACCTGAATTTATGAAGAATATAACTAAAATAAACTTACCTCAATGTATAGAAGGTATTCTCTCAAAGGCCTTGCCACAAGTGTTGAATGGGCGGCAGTGGCAGAACGCTCTGCTTTTGCAGCCTTCTCAACAGCAGCTGCCACAGCCGATATGGCAACCCCAAGACCACCAACTTTTGAACCTGCCTCACAATGGCTGGTATCAGGTTCTGCTTCAGATGCTGACCAGAGACTTAAAATGGGGTGAAGTTGCTGCAATCCATTTAGGTGTTCTACCCCACGTTAAGGAAAATGCAAGGATATTACAAGAGATCACTAGAATTTTCAAAACATAAAAATAATCAAAGACTAAGGAGGCATTCATACATTTTGTGAGGCATATGGGAGGGAGGTATTCAAGCCGATTCTCACCAAATCTCACGTGGGGGAAAAGGGGGGTCCTAGCAAGTATCACGTAATTTTTTTACTGCAAGAGACAGTGTGAAATTCCAATCTTAGTAATCTCAAATATATATAATTTTTTAAATTGTTTTTTAAAATACAAATCCAACACAATAAAGCATATATCAACATATTTACACTGAAAATACACATTATAAACAATCTCACGTGAGATTAGAGGGTGGGGGTTGAGCTAAATCTCATGATATCTCATTAAGGAGGAAGGGAGGGTCCAAAAATTGCCAAAATCACCTCATGTAATTAATGGATGCTAGATAATTAAAGCTACACCCATAAAGATACATATGTATATCTTTTGTGCACTACACAAGGTATACTAAAAAGGAATTCCAAACTTTGCCTTAACCCTCATATGAAATCTGACTCATGACCATAAAAATTCAATTTATCACTTGAAAAAAGGTTAAAATACAAATTCCTCAATTGAAAAATAAATACAAACTTGAAGAAAATAATCCATGCAGTGATCCTATAAATGTACTCACACATAAACATACAATATTCATTCACAGCAGGGAAAAGAAAGGGGCAGGAGCACAACTCAAAATGGACAAAGATAACCATGCAGTGGCTGATGGAACAACCCAGAAAACAGAGGGTAAAAATGCAGACTGAGCATGTCACACAAAGAAATATAAAAGTATTTACTCATAAATCTCTTAACCAAATTTTCAGGGAAAACACACACAAATTCATTACATATTATCCATAAAAAGATTCCAAGGAATGTTTTAATTCCCAGGCTATGTGGCATTGGGTTGACAGGTAAACTTTTTCTTATTTTTCAATTATTCTTTAGACAGGAATGAAGATGGTAGCAGGCACTGACCCAATTACGACGACTTCAACCTTCAACCAATTGGACTTGTATCTACATCATCTGAAATAAGGTTCAACCACATCACCATATCCAAGCTACAACTTGCTAGCAGAATTAAATTTTTTCCAGAAGTACATATGTATTCATAATATGTACATCAACATGAAAAATCCAGTAAATCCAGCTTATATGAAACAAACTTGAAATATACACTGAATTTTTATCAGACATTACTTGGAGGTGCTAAATGTTTGAAGATATAAAAATATTAAAAGGATCCTGAAAACAAATACAGAAGAGAAAAAACCCAAGTCCCTCTATTCCCCCTTTTGCTCCAAATGACATGTTGGGACGTCGAACATTATTCTACACAGGGGAACAAAGAATGCTTTAACATGATTTGAATCCTTCTACACAAAAGCAAACAGATAGTTTTTATACGTATAGAAGCTGCTAAGCTACACCTAAGCAAACCTAAGAGGTTCTGTAAATCCGAGAAAGCATATTCTTGGGTCACTGTGCCATTTTGCATTCCAAGAGAAAATGTTATCAACACCCTTTGTCACAATGAGAGCTACAATCATGGCATGCTTCTACAGTCTGTTGATTTTTGATGCAGTGGAATAATAAACACAGAGCTTTTGGTGTTACTATGTACTTGCAAATTTAACGTTATAAATCCATTCCTTATGTTTCGTTGTACACCTAAAAATTCTACCACAACTCTACCGATATTTTTTAATCATACTTCTTTTGTTAAACCATTGCCACAGAATTTTTAGCTGGAAGCATAATATTGATGAAATAATTTCATTTAAAAAATGTAAAATAAATAATTTGTTTCCCCTTAAATATATGTTCAGGCTAAAGCAACACATGATTTAGCAAATCCATTACATAAGGAAATGGTTGACCACAAATACATGACAACCGGGAAAGGCCAAAGGAAAGGGATAAAAGCACCAACTCAACAGGGAATGGACTAAGATAATAAATATGCACTAATAAACGCAATACTACACAACTTTTCCCCTATTGATACATACCTAACCTTTCCTTGTGGATACGAGCTCCAACTTTGTCCACATTGGCTAATTTATCCCCTAGACTTGCCACATATTCACTCACACGTTCAAACTCCGGAGGTGCACGTTCTCGAGCCAAGTACACATTAGCAATATTATGAATGGAATCTGAGAAACGACCAAGAAATCCTCCACCCCCTGATCCATCCTGTCTCTTGGTTTTCCTAATAATAGAAAATTCCTACAAAAACAATGATACCATGTGAAATTTAGCAAAATTTATGGATTCAAAATGAAATATGTGCTAATTAACATACACAGCACAAATTTTACACATGAATGTTGAATTAAGATACAGATATCTACTGAAATAAAAATATTACATAACTCATTAGCTTCATGAAACATTTTTTTTTATTAATAAAAAGTATTTAAAAATTAGATCCAGTTGCATACATTAAATGTGTATGACACAGAAAATTAATATAATCATGCATGGAGTCAGCAAGTGTAAAGTGTAAAATGGTAGACACACGTATGGTAGGAGAAGCCCCCTCAATTTTAATATTACCCTTGATAAGCATCAAAGGCAACTTAAGCTTAAAAATTTAAAAGTCAGCAAAGGGATGACAATGCAATACAATCATTTCAAAAATTTAACCCTAACAATGAGAATACATACCTAGCAAAAGAAGGCAGAATTCTAGAGGACAAACGCATGTCCTTAATTAATACTAATATGATACCATTCCCATTTATTGTTGCGAAAAAAAAAACCTTGAACCATGAACCGTCCATTGAGCTGAAGTTAATTGATTTCAATGCAAATAAAATTGCCATATGAATAAAGAAATCTGGAGGGTGCGATGGTCGATGTGAGTGGGCCGATAAGCTCATCAATGGTTTTTCCACAGTAGAAATAAACGTCTGCAGTTCAATTCCGGGTGCAGGGGATTTTTTTCATACGGCAGAAAATTTGAATCATACAGCAGTTCACGTAGTAGAATTGAAATGTAAGTACAGCATAATAACACTCATTTTATACGTTATCATTTTACACTGAAGTAGCCTGCATTGAAAATGCAATGAAAAAAAAACAAGCACAGAAAAATATATGAGACTTACAGAGGGTTTGGCAGTCAAGAAGGAGCGAACTGAGTGATGGCAACTCAGTACAGGATGATCTGCCACCCGATTCAGAAATCGATGAAGCAAAGCCATTCTTGCGTACACAAAATCCCTTGAGTAACGATCTAACTGCCCAAGTAGTGAATGTTTCTCAGGAAGTGGCTGCAAATTACAAAATGGCATGATTAAATGATGATAAAGAATGAAGACAAGAATACATTAATAAAACCACGACAGAAAATTTTATAAGGCAGGCTTGAATAGTAGAGGTAAAAATAAACTTTCCAAATTCAAGTGACCAACTTTTTTAGCAAGTCAAAAATCAAATATGAAAATATCACTTGAATAACATCAAGACCTCTAAATAAAGAAGCTAACACAATCACTTACACATGAAAAAAAGATAATTACTCAGAAAAATTATGTGAAAAACTTCAGCGGGCATTTGACTTGAGCAAACAACAAAATAGGTTCGTGAATAATTTAAGAGTTGACAAATTTTAAGTAAATTCAGCAAAACTTGAATGATTTATAACTAGCAAATAACCCTTGCCAGTTATAAAAGAAATCATATTATTGTCAGTGGTAACTCTATTGTAGAGAAGTAATGACAAAAACCTGTTTTCATCACATAAATACACTTACTGGAATTAAATGAGTAGGAAAATCTTCAACTAGTTTTTGCCTCAGCCAAACAAAATCATTATAACGTCTTCTCACAACATATTCTGTTTCTTCATACTCGGCACGGGAGGTCTGTTAAGAATAAAATAAAGGCATTAGATCAGAAATAAAATTTTATATTACAAAGTTAGTTGTTCATAAAAATAAAAATGATAAAATGGAATATAAAGAGTTTTTAAATAAAATCAACAACATTCAAAGTGACAAACCTACTTCTTAATAGAGCATTGATTTCTTAAAATGTTGTCCACAAAAAACACATTAAATCACATCTGGTGTATAACATGATATGAGACGTGACAGATTTCTACAAATTAGAAGATTTATTCATTGCTGTGAAAACACCACTATGGATAAATCAGGAAAGATGTGGAAAATTCGCCCTTTTATGGACATGGCAAAAGAAAGATTCGGCTGATATTTCAGAGAAAAACAGTGATTGCATTTCAATGAGTCAGTAATATCCCATTTTGGAAGATGTGGCTGTTAGCGATTCATGCGGGGGAGGTCAATTAGGGTTTAGCTAAAAAGTGTGGTGCCTCAATAGCTCAGATAGCTACTTAGTAAAACCTAGGGAAGTGAAAAGCTTCTATAAAGAATTTGGAAAGGTAGTGTGAGGGCAAAGAAATGATCATGGCACATTTTTACTTGGATTCTGGATGAAAAGATGCTTTCCGCATAGATACTGATGTGGAAATCCTGAAAAAACATAACTCAGCTTGAGTTCTCATGGTGCAGTCACACCTGGATACAAGGATCCCCCAAAATCTCCAGGACATGCACAATAATTGAGAGGAAGTGTGGTTGGAATGGGGTGATTGGCTAAAGAAATAGATTAGCAATTGATCCATGTTTCAAAGAACATATTACACTGAATCCGTTTACCTTCTTTCCACAGTTCCTGACGAAATAAGTTCAACAGGCACAACCACCTGATAAAATCCAAACAGCAGCGGCCATGGTGTGCAACGGAAAACTGAACCAGTAGAATAAGAACAAAATGCTTCAAATGCAATGCAGAGTTATGCATTGACAGCTTTGCTCCTTTCTATGAGTGGCATCGAATGAAGTGCTAAAATCACGTTATTTTTGCTCTGTGCATTATTGATACATAAATTCTGTAATGGAACCCTGATCTATCGTTCCCACATTTGTGGCATTTTTAGTATACCCCCACCCAAAATTTTTTGGTACCCCCCCCCCTCCAGAAATTCCTCCTAATTCCTCCGAACTTATCCGCAGAACTTCTCCTGCTAAGGACTTTTCGCTGTAAGGTTTTTTTGCGCAAAGGCCCTTCGACTCAAAGACTTGGAGACTCTAAGTCTCGGAACTCTTGTCTCCGAACTCTGCTCTCTGAAATCTGCCCTCCGAAATCAGCCAACCGAATCAGCCTACTGAATCAGCCTCCGAACCAGCCACACCTGGAGATCAAGACTTATATAGGTAGTACGGCGGAGGAATACCTACTGCTTGGGAATCAAGGGGAAGTGGACGTGCACATTACTACTAAGTAATGTGCACGTAATTTAAAAAAGAACGGGAACAAACATGATGTATTTCTAATGTTATATAAACATTTTTAGCAAGGAATTAGTTGGAAAAATACTAAGGTGATTTTTGGCGAAACTCGATGTCCTCTTATCCGAGTTTCTCGGCAGTTGATGAGGCATTTTTTCCAAAAACAGGATATCAGGTTATTATCAGTTATCAATTCACTACAGTAGACTTCCTTTATTACGAAGCTCACGGGACCGAAAAACCGGAGATTCGTAATAACGAAGTTCGTACGAAAGTTTCTTTTAGGAATCGTCGAAATAAAAACAGTATATAATAAACATGATTTACGCGATTGAGAAACTAAAGCGAATTTTCCTGTTCATGTATATTTGCGTGTAATTTAATCGCTTTTATAGTATACTTTTCTTCGACGATTCCTAAATGAAACGTTCATACGAACTTCGTTATAACGAACCACAAGTTTTTAGGTCCCGTGAACTTCGTTAAAACGAGTCTGTTGTATACTTTTAAGTCTCACGTACTTGTCAGTGTTACTGACAAAGGGATATCTTCTCAGGATATTTTGTTTCTCTTTACTAGCTCCTCCGAATTCATCTGCTCATCTGGTGCTACGCTAATCAGAAAATAATGGGTAAGTTGCCTTATCTTTAGGATATAAAATTTCGTGGCGCAGTCATATGGTCATCCTTCACACTCTGCAGTATGCGCTGCACACGCCGTACGTGATAGCATCAGTCCCGAACTTCACCTCGTAAGAGTGTTTCTGTACTTTCCAGGGTGGGTTGACTTCAAACTTGCGAGTTTTTTTTTGGTGTGGGTTTATTAAAGTCAGGTTTCATTTTTATTGGTTTTATTTTTATTCGTCTTCGGACCCATGGACCTTCCGAAGAAACAAGTGAGAACTTAAAAAGATGGACTGAAAATAATTTGAAGATGAAGAAAAGATTCCGGGCTAGAAGCACGTGAATATTGCAGAACGCCTCGGTCTGTCCACTAGCACATGACAGCAGGGGTGTGGGTAGAGCAAGCTACCTGGTGAAAATAATAGGTGGGATGAAACCAAGGATCAGGTGGGCGTGCTGCTTACAATTAATGCCACATTGTTCAAACTTTACATATTTCCTCAATTATAGGAAAAATATATGTATTAGAAAGAAACATTTCAAATAGTAGACTATTTTTGGCCTTTGTGATCCATCTCACAACCAATCACACAACCAAAGCAGTTGTTTTAGGCATAATATGCAAATTGCTCTCGTGAATACGTGTTCTGGAAATGGCGTTTGATGGATAAGAAATTTTACATCACACAGAAATCCATAATAGTAGTGCAAATGCCGAGATGGAGTGCAAACATTTTTTAGGAAGGTTCCTTTAAGATATTTGAAAAAGATATTAGTCGAATTAACAATATGACCTAAGTGTTTCGATAAGGTACTAATATACTTGTGATTAGCTAACATCTTGATTGAATTCATAAATAAATATCATAATTATGCGCCAAAATCATGCGTTTCCTGGGACATAGGCAACCTAGCCCAATAGTCCTGCATTGATCGTTTTCCCGCATTCATCGTTTTTTTCATCCATCCCCCTGAACAATGATAGATCGAAGTTCCACTATATTTTAAAATCACTGGTATTTAATAATTATTTTTATATCATTGATATTTTAGCATACTTTCGGATGAAAATGAATGTATTTTGCAAAAAATAATAAAAGTTTAACATTTTTGGCATTAAAATGTGTTTTTCGAAAAGTTTTTAAATTTTTATTGCTTGACCCCTCAAACGCCTAGCGTTACCATGTGTTACCAGGCTGTACCTCTGTAAATAATAGTGCTAAAAGAATAAAATTTACACCTGATGATTCAGAATTCCATTGATTTTAACATCATTTAATAAGATTATCTAATTATAATAATTGTTAATAAGATTATTATATAAGATTACCACAAAATTCGCAGAAAGTTTTTAATTCAGGCATTACCGAGTTTTTTTTTTTTTTTTTTTTTTATTCTCATACCACCGGATACAGCTCTTATTGGCCATTTTACACCGGGGTGTTCAACAAATGTAACAAGTAAACGTACACAAGCGACCATGCCCTGGACCGGGGAAACCTACCCAGGCGGGACTCGAACCTGCGACCTCTTGTTTGGCAAGCGAGAACGTTACCCCGCCACCACCGAGGCCGGCAAAGTGTATTTCAGTCTTTCTGGCTACACCTCAAAATTCAGAATATGCATACAGAAATTTCACTCTTTTAACAATAAAATAAAAATACATCGTCATCAAAATTTCTGGCGGTTTGGACAAGGTGAATTTGCTTCAATTATGAAGTTCATTTATTAAGGATTGATACATGTGTGTACAGCAGACCCAAATTACCCGGCTGTGGTTTATCCGGGTTGCGGATTATCCGCGCATTCTTTTTGTCACCCCTATGACCTCACTGGGTCATCGGTTGAATTTTCATACATAAAAGTATTATTTTTGGTTATCTTGTGTCCAAAAACCTAAGAATTGACATCTTGGTCAATGAAATTCTGACTTTTTTCTATCTCAATTTTTTTAACATTGAAACCCCATAAGTCAAATTCAAAATTTTGATTTAGACTCGCATTATGAGGTCAAAAGGTCAAAATTGTAAAATTTTGCCAACTCTCAACAAAACTTGGACCTTTCCCCATAAATATGCCAATTTTTATGAATATTGCTTGAGGCAAAGTTACTAAAATAAGAGGTCAAAAATGACACAAGAGTAGTGGGACAGTCTGTATAAATATACATATATGTGCACATATTGGACCATTTTCTACACTGCTGTCTGTAGGCAGCAAGCAATGACCCTCTTTTTGGGGAATTTGTATTTAATAATATGTTTCTCTAAATATTTCGAGGAGGAAGAGCTGTCCATCTGGTTGATGTTGTATGTTCTCAGGATTACATGCATGTACAACTGAACTGAGGAGTCAAATTAAAGATGAGGCCTAGCTAGGTCATTTCATATTTGGCAAAATTCTCTGCAGTTCCTCATTCTTATTTCACCCCAAACCAAATGATATAAAATTTGGAGATAAGAGCTAATAATACCAGAAGCCCAAGAAATAACTTTAATGTATGAATGATACTTGCAGTGTGGGCACAAAAGGGGGGTTGTGTTTTTTTGGCATACTACCTCCTTCATGATGCAATTTGATTCATAATAGAGAAGGAAATCAAAGAAGGAATCTCCCTCCTCGAGGTCCAAATCACTAAGATGGAAGAGATCCCTCAGACACCCAGTGCACCATGATGCAACCTGCATGCACTCCAAATCTCATTGCTACCCACAATAGAACAGTTCACAATTAACCAGCTTCACTCATCAGACCTCCAACACAAGATCACTATCTTACGAGGGGAAACACATACTTGCAGCCCAGGAGAAGTATGGGAGCCAAGAATTGATGGGGATTGGTTTAAGGCTAAAGTGTTGGCTTCCCATTCTGAGGGCCCGCGTTCAAACTGCAATTGTAGTAGAGATTTTTCAGGGAAAGCTCAATACCTACGTCAGTGGCACTTAAAGGGCACCTTTATTACAGCGCTTCATCAGAGGAGACATTAGGCCACCGTCACTTTTCAGGTTAATGCCCAAGCAAGATTATTCTTCATCATTCCTTTCCTAACCTTCCTTTAAGGTGAAAGTGACCTTAGATTCCTGCTCCCACCTCCAAAATACCATTCTGCACAAAAGTAATGGTCTTGAAAAATGTCACGTCGTTAGAAGACTTAGGTCATTAATTACTGACAAGAACCCAGACCAGGTTACTCATGCTTAAAACCTCATTGTCAAGCCCTCCTATAACGGGGGTTGGAGGAAAATATCGTAATATCATCACTAAAATGTCCACAAATAAAAGTTTCAGTTTTCCCGCGTTCCTCAACCTTTTCTGGGTTCCTAAAACCCATTGATAGAGGTGGGACACCTTAACCACAATATTTCATTCCGGCAGATAAGCTAGATTGGGTACGTGAAACTAGGTAAGGTCTCCCAGAGGTGGTGCAAAGAAGTGATCAATTCAAGCACGATTGAAATTATAACTACCATTAATAGGCAATCAATTGGTAAACCGAACCCTCGAAATCGCATACAATAATTCCATAACTTCATGTGTTATTCGGTGGCACACACATGGGTGGTTAGCCAGAGATGGCTAAGTATCACTTCATGTTTCCAGAAACAATGAAGTTTTATTTTAGGCAATTATGCCGTCACGTGACACTCAAAGAAACCCTCGAGGAAACATTTCTGAAGTGAATATACGAACACACTGACTCAAAAAATAAATGACTCATTATCATCATCAATAGAGGCCTCATTTAAATATCCCGACTATTTCAAACGATGCACCGATATAATAAAACTACAGTCAGCCATTTACCACTCAGAACATTATGAACAACCATAATCTTACTAATCGGGTTCCATCACCCAAAAACACTCACCCGGGTGGTTATTCGAAACGTGATAAACGTTTCCAAAGTATTGAGATGTTTCTGTGGATTGTCAACTCGGACTTGTAAATCTCTGGTATCTAAGCCAAACTCGGAAACTTCTTGTTCCGGTAATGTTGAAAAACTTTCAATAGAAGGTGAGGCGACCTGAAATCGAATGCATTTTTAACTTACTATTCTTATAAAAATCGTCCTATGACTTCAGCCAAACCAACTACTCGGCAATTTAAGTATTTATGATAAAATCCTAGATAAACTCACAACAGATCCTTCAACAGAATTACTCCATCGAGATATAGAATCATTTTCTCCACTATTTTGACTCAATAAAGGGGCAGGCTTAATTTCTGTAGAAACTTCCAATACAGCTGTCTCTCCGTCGTCCGCCATTCTTATACAACACTTCTGCACAATCGCTCGTCAATTATTTCATATCTGGGAAACTGGCTGCTGGCTGGGAGAGAAAAGAGAATAGTGGATCGAAGCAAGATGGTTGTCAATATACCGGTATTGTGATAGATCAGGGTTGTCATTAGTACATCCCCAAGAAATGGAACAGGATACATCAGTATATGAAGAATATAAATTGGACGAAGATGTAGCTGCCACAGGAATTTTTAGTGATTTGGAGCCAGTGGCTTGGTTGCACGATGACGATTCGGAGGGGATGTTTTTCCACAGAGTAAATTCTGATCAAATTATATATCAAGCTAAAAAGAATAGATGCAAAATAATAGGGAAGTATGTTATGGGAGACCTACTTGGAGAAGGAAGCTACGGTAAAGTTAAAGAATTATTGGATTCGGAAACACTCTGTAGAAGAGCTGTTAAAATCTTGAAAAGGAAGAAACTGAGAAGGATTCCAAATGGCGAGCAGAATGTCCAAAGGTATTTTATCATTTGCCCAGGAAATAATGGTTTTTATCATAGTGCTTTTATCTTTTATTTCTTGCGTAACTTTGACGTCATAAACATTAATTTTGGTCCAATTTAATCCTTAGGGAAATCCAGCTGCTTAAAAGGTTAAGGCATAGGAATGTTATTGGGTTGGTTGATGTGTTTAACAATGAGGAGAAGCAGAAGATGTATATGGTGCTGGAATATTGTGTTGGTGTTTTGCAAGAAATGCTTGAAAGTACTCCCCACAAAAAGTTACCTATATGGCAAGCCCATGGGTGAGTGATGATTGTTGTTGCGCTCAACTTTTACATTGTGGCTGGGAAAATGAGTTGTTGTTTGCTCTGGAGTTTATTTATATTTCGTCTTTAATTGTGCTGCAAAATTGCAATCATATTTACTGATGAGGTGTATTTGATCTCTTCAGGTAGCCATTTATTGTTGTTAACTTGATGTTCATTACGTAGTTTCCTTTAATGTTCTAAACCCATGCCAACTTTGCTACCTTTTATCTTTATCGATGACATCTTTTGCGTAGGTAAATATATTTCTCACTACAACGAATTTTGATGCCCACAGTTACTTCTGTCAATTAGTTGATGGCCTAGAGTACCTGCACAGCCAAGGTGTTGTCCATAAAGACATAAAACCTGGAAATTTATTACTCAGCCTGGATGGAACTTTGAAGATCTCAGATCTTGGAGTTGCAGAGGTAGTACTTACTTCGTCAATGTATGTTTTGAACTTTAATTGGTGAAATTTGGAATATTGCCATAGTACATCTCTGTCTAATGTCCATGAATTATTATTCCAAAAATATTTTGTCGTTGGATATGTAATCACCATTCAAGAATCATTATTTTTGTAGTTTTGAAATTCTATTTTTGCATGTTTTTTAGCTAAACTTTCATGAATATTCTCCCATAATAGTTAAATGTAATCTTACTTATATTTATTTTTAACTCTTCCCTCTATTATCATATTATTTTTTTATAATGTTTTCTTGTAATTCCTGCAGTCTTTTGATTTGCAACTGTTACTAATCTGCGTTAAGAATCAATTACTGGTTATACATTCTCACCAATTTGAAGTTTATTTTACTTCATTTATTGCATAAAAGTTACTATACAGATTTCTCGTTTCTATTTATGCGCTAATTTTTAGATGCTGGACATGTTTGCTGAAGATGATACGTGCCACACGGGTCAGGGATCACCTGCATTTCAGGCCCCGGAGATAGCAAATGGTCTTGAGTCTTTCTCGGGTTTCAAAGTGGACATTTGGAGCAGTGGAGTGACGCTGTAAGATTTCATTTTGAAATAATGCATGAATGTGGAGATACCACCCTCTTTTAATGGAAAAGTGTGTGTTGATTTTATGCTCTGCATTGTGGAGAATTGTGCTGTTTAACAGTATCAAATAATGACCTATAAAGAATCAGTGTGGTTATACGTGTTCTTCATGTGATACTGAGGATTAGCATTAACTTACGAGAAGTCATGCAAAAAATTAGTGATGAACAAAAATGGGTCATAATATTTGAGTGTTTGCTGTAGGTAGCTAAAACGAGAAATACTCCTCTATGCATTGCAAATTGTAAAAATAATTTTCGGAATGAGCATTAAGTGATCACAATTTAATAATTATGTTCCAAATTTCAGTTACAACATCACCACTGGTAAATATCCTTTTGAAGGTGATAATATTTACCGTTTATATGAAAAAATTGGTAAAGGAGATTTTACTATACCCGAAGAATTAGAGGACGAACTCTTACGATCTCTTCTTAAAGGAATGCTTATAAAGGATCCTAGTGAAAGATTTTCATTGCACCAGATACGCCATCACCTGTAAGTGTTATTTCTTATGTTAAATATTTAGCTTTATTTGCTGTCTTCTCATTTATTTGTCAACAGCCCCTTTGGTGTCATTGGCAGTGAAGGCCCATTTTATCATTAATTTTATTTAATATTAATTATTGGAAAATATAAGCTGTTGTTTCCAGCTTTACATTATTCTGTTGGTATGGTATGGTATTTGGAGGAGGCGACCGACAGCTGAGGTCATTTGCGCCATGAGGGGAGGGTGTGGAAGGAAGGGTGGAGAGAAACCCGGCGTCGGCATTAGCCTGCTCTTAACGAAAGGCGCCAAGGGGACCACGGCTTAACGTCCCATCCGACGGACGGAGTGTTGCGCTTGAAGTATACTCCACACAACATTCAAGCAGGGATCGGGCAGTCTCTGAAATTCTCTGCCACTTCTGTTGGTATATTCTACCTCCGAGTCTAAAGCTTTTTTGATTTCTTCCATTTGGCATCAACTCAAATGCTGTAGCTTTGAGTGAACAAATATATGTGGCTGCCTATGAACTTCATGTTTTTAAAATTTTAAATTCTCATGTTATTACTCTGATAAAAACATTAGAGAGAGGTTTTATTTGGTGGAATTTACCATTCAAAGTGATTAAAGACCCTGCAAGTGTTTGTAATTTTCTAAACTTGAATCAAACTTACATTTACATAGGTTTCAACGGGTGACCGTCATTTTTAAGGCAAGAGGGCTTGAAAATGATGATTGCCTGTTGAAATTTAGGTCAGTGTAGATTTGATTAAAGTGTGGAAAATTACCAAAGTGTGTGTGCATCTGTCATCATTAATACACTGAATTATTAAGTATTCAACTCCTAGTTCATATACTTAGTTGAGTGTTAATTTTGAAATTACTTTTCCCTAACGGTAGCTAATTGTGAGGTAGAAGTGGTTCATCTTGGAATCAAATTTGTCATATATTTATCCAAATACCATGGAATAATCCTCCCTTACGTCCTACTTATCCAGATGTACAAGCTTTGTGGTATGGTATAGAATGCATTCATTTTCTAATTAAATTTTTTACCATTCATTTTATTAAGAGTACGATATTCTCTCAGTTCTCCCTTCCTCCCTCTCCCTCCCTCTGGGATCAAGACAAAAGCAACTCCTTGGGTGTTGCACCGCACAACCAACAGGTTGCCTTTGCTATCACTGGTCCTCTTACTAGTTGGCAAATTCCTGATTAAAGATTTAGCGGAGGTTTTTATATGTGAGTGATTCTTTTAAGTTCAACTGCAAGGTGCGTGGCTGAAGGTGTTCGGTTTCTTGCCGTTCACCTAATTGAATGAGGATACAAAAAAACATATGTGTAAGTTGAAAGACTGCACAAGTTCTGTTCAACTTATTATTAATTAAAGGTGTTATTCTTTATGGAAAAAAATCTGTAACCAATCTGTTTGGAAAAAATATCTCTCGCATTAAAGTTAATCTCTGGCCCTGAAAGATAAGCCCTGATTGGCATGTTATGCTAAATGTTTATGTATGTACAACAGCAATATTAATGTTTCAGAAAAAGAAACGTGTCCAGAATGCAACGAAGATATTTTGATGCTCTTATTTCAGAGTGAATATTTATTCCACTAATTGAGTAGAGTGATATCATTGGAAGAATGATTGACCTTATGGGTATCAAAATTTACTATTCCTACGCTTTTTCTGCTGCCTTTTTTGCCATCGGCTATTATTTGCCATTCTAAACCTCTTTGTCTTTCAGTTGGTTTACCAGGAAACCACCAAGGTCATTAGAGTGGGTGCCAGTTCCACCTCTTAGAGGGGATGAATTACACTCAATGACTGTGCTTCCATACTTGCATCAGTTTCACTACAGGGAGGAAGCATCCCTTCGAGGTACTGAGGAGTTTGAAGAGGAAATTATGTATAGAAGTTTGGACCCTGCACAGCAAAATGCACCTCATCAACATGGTTGGTTTTCCAAATTCATTTCATTTTTCTTCTGAGGCCAAGCTTAAAAGAAATCACTTGCATGCTGAGTGAATAATATTTTCCCAGTATAACATTGGTGAAGTTCAGTGTTTGTGGTGGCTTTCTCAAAAATTCGAGTTATTGACTGGTGTTGTTGCTGTTTGTGGAATGTTGCATGCATGAAGAAATGTTTTGCATAATATTATGCATTTTAGGAAAAAAGAAAATATCTCATGTTTCTTCGTAAGTTTAGCTGCTCAGACTTAAAACCTTGGCGTGTGTATCCTGTATGAATTATGTGCAAAAGTTCAGATTTTATTTCTTTGGAGAGGTTGACTTATTATGGAAGATTCCTAATCGTGCTGTAGTTACCGTTCCATAGAGTGATATCCCACCTTTACTCCATATAATCCTTTGATGATGAATGTTCAATGATGCATGCAAATATAATATGTACTTGTTTTCAAATATTTCCATAAGGAATTGCCATCATTATTGTTTGAATTAATTATTATACAGAAAATATACATTTGTTTTCATTGACTTAGTTAGATAGTGAAATTTTAACCAGCACAATGTCCCATGTGTCCGAAATTATTGAAATGTCTGCTACCACAATTTATATTTTGTTATCAGTTGAATCTGTTGCAGGACTAATCCGACGATTATCCTATCACCTTTAGTTTGAGTTTGATCTACTTACCAGTTTTAGGAATTAATCATATCATTGCCTACTCTCAAAATACTGTTACTTGAAGCAACTATGCATTTTTATGCATGGTGTCCATACTCAATATTTATATTAGTTACATTACCCTTGCTGTCATTTTATATTTACAGCTTTAGAGTGAAGGACTAAATTATAAAATTCTTATGTAAACTGGTACATATCCCTAAAGATTCTTCTTGAGATACTGTCATGTCTGTGATACTTTGAACGCTGCAAATGAAAGAATTTATCCATGAAGTAAATTGGAAAGTCATGTGAAATAAGTGCATGTCAAGAAAGAAGTTTGAATCTCATACACTATTCTTCAAGATCATATAAGATAAGGTGCTGGTCTTTTGTGTTGCATCAAGTTTTTCAATCTCAGGCCAAGTATTTTAACCCTTCTATTTAGTTTCCTAAAAATCCAGGTACTTATTGCAGTTCATGTCTAAACATTTGATTACAAGTACTCTTTGTATTATTGTGGATAAAATTAAAATATTTCTCTTCCTAGCAGATGAACAATTTTCTTTTCTCTTTAAGTATTTCATTGCATACTGGAATGTCAATGACACTCATAATCAAGATTTTTTTCTTGGCAGCAAAAAAATGGTGTCTAATTGCTACTACTTACATTACAAGTCAACTTGATTGAAAGGATCGTAAGAAATATCCTATAAGATAAGAAAGTTCTCTGATAAGTTTTTGTCTTCTAGTTCCTTTCTTGTGTTGGTCAGATTTTGCACGGCTGGTGTTGAAGAAGAACCATTGGAGTTTTGCTTCTACCACTCATTGGATTTCCATGTTCAAGTTATAACCAGAGAAAAGACTACATAGTTGAAACAAATGTTAGGAATTTTGGCGGCTAAGAGGTGCACATAAAATTTGAAATTAAAAACGGTCCATGGAAAGACATATGTAGTACTTGCTTGAAGTTTTCTTTTTAAAATCCACAAATAATTGACTAAAAACTTCTGTATTTCATTTAAGTTTTTATTGATTAATTGTAGTCATTCCAACTTATTTGTGTGGATTAGATTAAAAGAGAATTTTGGAGCTTAGTAAAAGAATTGAAAGCTTACAATGATTTGGTAAAGATACCTAGTCTATCAAACCTACTCATTTTTTAGGTTTTCACTTCAACCTCGGATAATTTAACTTCAGGGTGCATGCATTGATTATGTCATGCTGAAAAATTCTCAATGCAAATTTAATTTTTAGTGACTCTTACTTAGTGAAAGGGCCTTTGTCTTGACAATTAGATCATTATTCCTATAACTATCTTAGGCTAATTCTCCCAACACTTGCAGCTATGCTATCTGGTGAATTAAGTGGTGGGTTTGTTTATGATATTTTTTAATAATAATAATAATAAGGTTTATTATCCGTGGGCAAAATACATTTGCATGGAGTCGTCAAAAAGTACAATTACATAAAAAAGATCAAGTCAGTTACATCACAAACAAAATATACAACTTGTTGTAATGAGTTACAATTACAAAAAACAAAAGTACAACAAGAAGGTCATTTTGGTTAAGAACAGTATACAAAGATAAATCTTAATGTATAGACTCTCAGCTCAAACTATAACCCTCTTGTAATAGAATGACTTTCTCTGCAATTATTACATTTCATTCCTGGTTACATCAGGTTGTCAAGAATTGGCATTTTTGGAGAGGGGCTAATGAAAATTTTGGAGTTAGGAAAAAATCCTTTAAAAATCAGCCAATCCATTATAGCCTGGAAAGAACAAAAATCTTACGCTTTAACTGTAGTCTGTCTTTCTGGTGACTTTTTGCTGGCATGCTGTTAACATAGGCATTATGCTTTTCATAATGTGCACAATATATAGTGTTTGCAATTGATTTTAGATGTAACGTTACATACTCATTGTGATGTATTCTTTCAATGGTTAAAGGTACTAATAATGTAGAATGCAAGGTTTGAGGTCTAACTTTGATGAAGCAATGCCTTTGGGATTTGACATTCTGTAAATTATTTCCATAGTAATTTATACGATCTTGGCCTGGGCTGTGTTGTAACATTTTAATGTCAGGTGAGAGTGAACTGAAATTTGATAAACAGTGGTGAAATGAAGGTTCATTTAAACCCAGGGCATGCTTAGATAAATTACTGATGAAGTATGTAGTTATGAATGGGTTTTTAATCCCATTAGAATTGGCTCTTCACATATCGAATCATGTTCTTTACCATGGAAATTTATGAATTATCAGCCTGACTCTGATTTCATTTATAGAACTTATGTCTCATGCTCCAAAAACAAGTCACTTAATAAAGAGGTTGATAGACAGTTTATCTTCACTGCGCATGATAACATTTGGTAAGCAAAATTGTCTTTTTCAACTTTTTAGCCTTTTTTATATCTTTTTAAATCCAACTCAGGTTTTATATGCTTTCTGCTGAAATTCTTAAATGCCATTGTATCTACCAAATACCCACCTCTTCCCTGAATAGGGTATATTATATCCAATTAGCCTTGCTAAAATAGTCTGCGAGAGGACTATTATGTGAATCTGCCACAGTTAGACTAATCTCTTTCTTAAGGTATTTTTATTTAGATTGGCAACTATCTATACATTTATGAGTTCTTCTATATCCATATATTACATCCATGTCACAGCTAGAATTTCATCAACTGTCAGAGATGCTGACTTTTTTAGAGAAAGGGATGACTTCATCCATCTCTTACAGTTGATATGTATATTTTTTGTAGAAATCCTTAGCATTTTTCTGATGCTGCTATATCAATATGTTGGGAAAGCAAGTCCAATTTTTTGGATTTTGCACCCTTTATAATCGCATAGAAAAGATAAAATTCTGTAGCATTACAATCCTCTTAGCATTTTCCAAAAATTAGTAGAGTTAAATTCCTTTTTCGTTTAGTAAGTGATATATCTCCCTTAATACTTAGGATTCTGATTTTTGTGGAAAGAAATTGGATTTTGTTGGTGATCAGGGTTGGAACGTAGGGTAAAAGGCTTGTTATTGAGAAATAAATGGGTGGGGTAATTAAGGTTTTGGAAGGAGTGCACCTCTGTCATTGGGGTTGGGTTTGGGTTAGGTATTCCTGTCCCTGATGAAAATTTCTTAAATCAGAAGGAGGAAATAACTCCACATTTTAAAGTTGCTATTGAACTCACCCCAATTATCTCCAATGAGAAGCCCATGTTTTCTTTTTGCGTCACTTTCAGAAACTTTGTATTATCCATTTGTTTCCTTAAATAAAAGTAATGCAGTGATTAAGGAATTAAAAAAATCATAGTTAAGAGGAATGATCACTGGATGTGCAGTACGTACAAAAAATACTACCTAGCATATATTAGCTGAAGGCTATTAATTCCCCATTTTTTAATTGCTGAAAAGGATGCTAAGGGCTAAATTAGTGTGACTTAAAGATACATATCTGATAATTTTCAAGGAAGGTACTTTGCTGTAATATCACATACGGTAAATATTAATTTTTCCCTGGTGAAAATAGCTATCCTTTTTTACTATATTACTTAAAAGGCATAATTAGAGGGGTGTGAAATGAATGCTATGCTAAAGATGGACTGTTCATGGAGTTTCTGCTTGACCATGCTTTTTGGCTTCAGGCTTTTTTTATTCCTGTAACTAGCTTCTTCTGTTTTCTGAAAATTTTAGTGGGGGTCAGTCTTGGGAATGTTAATAGCCAAACTCCAGTTTGATATGTTTATAGAAATTTGCTTTAATCAGTTTATGGAATAAGTCTTTCTTTGACATGTTCTCAACACTTGAAAACAGACCTAGTATTATTTTATCTATAATTTTTGAAAATGTACATAGTCGAGAGTACATATTGCTAGATTCCGGATGAGGATGATCAATATTGAAACAGTCATATGTGTAAGAATCTATATCTCTGATGATTTAGTTGGAGCATTTTTTATACCTTGATGTCTATAAATGTTGGCTAGGAAATAATTATTAAACAAATTGATTCTTGTTAGTGGTACGAAAATAGGTTTTGGTGAGTGTTAATAGAAGTAGACGGTATATACTATTTATCTGTTATAAGTGTTACTTTTTCAGCAAATGAGGGTTCCTTAACAGTTACTAATCAATGATGAATTTTCAACTTAAGGCAGGAAAAGTAAAATGGGGTCGAGGTTCATTTTTACGCCATTTTAATATTTTTAGTTCAGAATTAGAATGAATATGTGCCTTATATTCTTAGCTGCCTATGTAGAAGGAGTTGAAAATATATCGATTGAGGATAAGTATAGAGGTATTAAACTACTGTGGGTAGGTAAGAGATTTTAATTGAAAGTCTTGTGTTGAAAAATATAAGTTAAGAAATAATTAATGAAGATTTTACATCAAAACTTAAGATACCCAGAGAGACTTTTGAGGAAGTCAAAGTGAATAGTGGTACATATGTACATAAAAATGATTAAGCATGTTCAACCAAAAATGCATGTACATATATGTACACATATAAGTATAGTAATAAATAATTAGTCTAATTATGAAGAATTTTTTCATTAAAGCAGGCAAGCATTCCCATTTAAAATTAATGCATTCTAGCATTTTTGGTGGGATTAGCAATGTAATATGCCTTTTATAAGCTTTTTTTACTTATTACTATTATATTATATGCTTAGCTACTCTTATTGCCGAGCTCAATTTTTTTATACTAGGCTTTGTTGGACTCCTTATATTTATGCAGATATACATTCTTGTAAATGATAGTTTAATGGTAAGCATGTAACAAATTTTATTTCTGTCTTGTCTTTTTAAAGGTAGATATCATTATTACTTGTACATTTTTACATCTCATCATGAGGAAATGCCTTCCTTTGATAGGAAAAAACCTTTTGCTAAATTATATCATTATAGGTTTGCCTCACTCCTCATTTTACTATTTTTCTATGTCCAGGAGGGAGACATTTGGCAAGTGGAGACTGGGAAAGCATTGAATGCCCCCAAAGCAGTCGAAAAGGTGTATCTGCCAGTGGGAAGAAAAGATGGCGCCGTCCCATGTCGTGTATAGGAGCCAAGAAGTTTCCTAGCTGCAAACAATCATGATTCGGGTCTCGAGAGCAAGTGCGCTGCCTCTTTTGAGACAGTTAGGGTTCCTGTGGAGGAAGGAGGTGAGACCCTTGCGGAGGGGAGGACAAGAGGGAAGTGAATTTGATCCCCCCCTTTTTTTAAGTGACTGGGGGAAGATAACTTGTAGGAAAAAAGATGGATGTTAGCTCACCCTTCCTCTTCTCCAGTCATTATTTCCCTGGGAAATTCCAGCAGTGAATCAAAAGACACAGGTGTTAGAGAGCAAGAGAGAAAATTAGAGAGGGAGCAAGTGAAAATGAAGAGAGAGAGAGAGAAAAAGACTGCCCATCTGATGTTGCTGCTGCTGTTGCTAAGGGGAGGATATTCCCATGCCTGATCATTCCCTAGGCATCCATATTGAGTCTGGAGGTCAACGCTGCATTTTTGACTATCAAAAAAACTAATCAAATGATCTTCCTAATACTCTGTTAAGGCATGACTTCCTAGTAATGGATAGTTCCAATTTATGTCACTGTCAATCCCCTATATTTTCATTGCAATGAATTGTTCTCACAATACAATTGTTCTGTACGTTTTCATACTTTCTGTTCCCTAATCCAAATGCTCTTCAATGAAGCTCTCTTTATCACCTGAAAGCAACCACAATGTTTTCTATTCACTGCATGAGGACCAGCACTGATCTAATTTAAGTCTGGCTCTCAAAACGAGTTCAAAATTTGTCAAAATTGCATGTTATTTTTGGGTTAAGAATCGTGGAATATAAGCTGCTAGGTATGTTTTAAATGTCATATTTGAAGAAAATTGAATGGTCTTTTCATGTGGTCCAAAGTATTTCAGTGTCCTTTATGTTGATATTTCTTTAAATTCTCTAAATTTAAGTAATGGAAAGAAATTTTCCTCAAATATGGACTGACTTACATTGGTTTATTATTTTGAAACATATCTCAAAGCAGCTTAATAAACATGCCATATCACTTTCTAAGTTCAATCCAACAAAATGACCTATAATGTGCCTTTGCTCCAAATGTTTTTAAAGCGTAATACCTAAGCCAAATAGCACAAAAGTTGGTGATGGGTGCCATTTTAATACTTGTTTATTTTATATTTGTTAATATTTCGCCAAATGTTGGTAAATTATAATGAAGAATTTCATCCCATTGTGTTTGTAACTAGTCATTAAAGAGAGTTAACCCTTTGGCACGTATAACCAAATACCTATTATAAAAATCGCTCCCTACTTATTACCTAAACAATTCTACTTTTGTGACAGTACAAACGGTGGGCCTTCTCCTAATTGACTGGCTATTCTCTGGGAGAGACCTCATCGCAGAATTGTAAAATTGTAAATAAAAAGAGTGATATAGTGTGATTCTTGTTTCCATTTTTATTTATTTTCCCGTATAATTTTTATCAAACGTCAAATGGATGTGATGAAACTGCTGTGATTTTAATGAATTATAATATGTAGTCATCAGTGTATGTTACATGAAGTGTCATATGATATAGCATTTAGTTATGTAATATCATGAAATTTGAAGCAAATGACTAAACAGCTCAGATTTTCATTGATAATTAGTCTGCTCTGAACCCTATGTTGGTAAATGTATTTATACAAAGTTTGACCATAAATAGATGAGTATTCCTGTATTTTCATTCTATTTGAGGTCTGCAATGAAACAATATGCATTTCAGCTTTATTTAATGAAAAGGTATGGTTGACCATTTATTTTATCTGAAAATAGGTGTTGTAATATCCTAAGAATCCCTTCTCAAGTTGAACACCACAGATTGCTTACAAGGTGTTAACAGTACAACTTATTTATTTTTGACTTCCCAGTATGCAGATTCAAAGTAATATGATTGAAAATCAATGCAATGCTGCAACAAACATACATAGTAACATGGTTCACTTTTGCATATAAATAATGAAACCAAGATCTTGGGCATAAGTAAACAAAATTGAATCTTAATTGAATATATATAAAGAAGTGTCTGCTCGAGGTTTACACTGTGCTGGATTGCTGTTCTCTCCATAGTTTCTGGGTTAGCTGCGTCAAAGTTGATTTCAGATAACATTTTGAGCCCTATGCAGGCCACATCTCCAGATCAGGTCTGAATGCCGATAGATGGAAATGGCCCTCTGTATATGTATATCATCCTCAGGGTGGCCTACCTATGGCTTGACCAATCAGCATCGAGGACCTCGATTTGGGCATGCTTTTGCAAATTAGTCTTTTCCAGATTGTATCCAGTCTATGCCAATCATCTCTATTGAAATTTTGTTCTAGGTTTTCATATTCAATCGCCTCTCGAATGATGCGAGGGAAGTAATGTTTGTTTTCGGCAAGGACTAAAGCATTTTTCAATTATAATTTGATGCCCAGGATTGGTGAATACATGTTCTGCCACTGCTGAATGCCCATAATGTTTATTAATGAGAGCTCTCTGGTGTTTGTTTGGACGAAGATAGCTCTTTTAGTTTGCCTGATGTGATTTTGGCTGCAGCAGCAAGGAATTGTACACTCCCTCATACTTATAGATCCGTGAAAGTGGTTTTATTTTTTGCTAAAATTCGTTTTAAAACTATGTGATTTCGGTGTTATAGAAAATATTAGCGGTGTTATTATTTTTGCATATTTCTTTTTTTTTTTTTTTTTTTGGTGCACATTTCACTATTGCTCATACTTTTGCATTTGCATTTTACATAACATTAAATACAATTTCAACAGTACAAAATTTCTGATAAATCCAAATGAAGGAAATGGTTCTAGGTGGTACTACATATTTCAATGGTTCAAGCATTAATATCATAGAGCGAGCAAGAAAAGGTGCACCATGACCACTTCACTTGATAGTATTTGTGAGGAAGACTAGAGCAAAAATTGACTGAATAGCACTGAATTTTGTTTTCAGTTTCTCTTTATTAATTAAGACCAATAACACAATATTAAAGCTCTTCCTACTTCTTTTTCTGTATTATTAGAATGTATTCTTGGTGAATATGATCGGCAGATGGCAAATCACCAGTACCCTTCATCTATGTACATCGAGAGACTTTCCCAAATTTTTGGATTATTAAGTACCTTTACACTAATTCCAGCATTTATAAATGTTTCTGTAGTGGGAACAACAAACTCCTCTTTCGCCTCTTTCACTTCGGCTGAGTAGCTGTCTGTTCAAATGATAGCTGTCGTTTTGCAGGTCCCCTTTCTTTCACACGTTTATGTGTATCGCAATTGATGTGCTTCAACAAGGTCTTGTGTCTTTGAGATTCAAGTCTTCTATCCTAAAATTTACACAGTAATACTTTAAGTGCCGAGGGAAGGTAAGTGCAACAAAATCTCTTAGCATTGATTACAACTGTTGCCAATCGGTCAATAAAGGCCGTGAAAGAAGCATGCATAACTAAACACAATCGGACTTGAACCGGGAATGTATTAAAATGTTTTTTTTTTCTTGAAGCTCAGTGGAGCTCCGATGATCTGTCTGCTAATAATTAGCATTCCTTCTCCTTCTATCCCTTCTGTTCCTTCCTTCCCTTCCCCCAACTGCTAGCGCTTCATGCTTTCAAATAACAATAGGTCTTTATGGATTTTTTCATACGAGAAAAGCCTTTGATGGCACAGCGCTATCGATGGCCGTCGTGGTCACCGGGACGTGCGCCGTCTACAGCGAGCAATGCAGGCATTGCTACATTGAGGCCGCTTTCTGACGATACGACTTTTTGCCAGCCTCCGTTCATGTTACGACAATGTGAGATTCAGGCCACTTTCAGACGAGACGACCCGCTCGGCACACCGTGTGCCATGAACGGTGGCTGACGGAAAGTCGTCTCGTCTGAAAGCAGGCTTCCGTTCCCAGCCAGCGGCCTTGTTTAAGTCGACAACATTGTTAAGTAAGATCCACGCTTAAGTTTTTCCTGCAATAAGTTACCCAATAACGCTGTTTACTGTGTCAGAGAGTCACCAGAATTACTGCTCGGCATTGACGCGTGAGCTTATATTTACGATCTTTCACGGCCGCGTTAAATTTCTTTCAGCACTTTATTGATTCAGAATATCTAATTCTTCAGAAGAGAAAGCACGTCATTCTATACATTTCCGAGAATTTTAGGGTTGATAAATGTGAAGCGAAGAAAGAGGCTGTGAATAATTTAACGGCAAATTCCGGCGGAGACATCACTACAGTGCACGATATTACGAGAATTCAGTATGCGTGGGACAAAATAAGCCAATTGACCTTGGAATCGTAATGAGATATATCGAATGAACGACAGCAGCGTTAAACAATGAAGGTTTAGGCTTCAATAGATTTTGACTCATTCGATGTGATTTTTTCGTTAATTCACCTAAAATCGCAAAAAGCGCAAAATTTCGTTTTTCTGTACTGATTTCGTGCTATATCGCGTCTCGCAAGTTTCACGGATCTCTACTCATATTGCAAGTCAGTTCATTTAGAAAGAACGTGGCTAATCTTCTCCATAGCACTATATCTCTGTGTTATGCCATGTCTTTGTAGAACTCTCCCGATATATTCCATGGTGCCAGCAATGAAAGGGAGAGACAAATTTTGGTTTTGATGTCCCCACAATCTCCTTCTCTTCCTTCATTTTCTTCTCTGTGGCCCTGATCAACTTCGATGCAGCGAACCCGGAAACTATGGAGAGAACTGCATGTGAAGAAGTCATTTCAAATGATAATAATATGATATCAAATATGAAGATAACACTCAAGAAATCTTTAAAAAATTTTCTTACCAAGCTGATGTCTTCAAGGAAAATTTCAAAATCAAATACTCGTAAATTTCTGTCTAAGAACTATCAAATAATTTACACAGTGAAAATATATTATTTCCTGATTTCCTACTTCCTTATGTAAATGATTAGCAACATCTGGAATTTTTTAGTTAGAACTACGCATGTCATCATTTTTAAAAAGATGAGCAGTTGAGGATGGATTACAATAATAGGGGTATCCTAAACTTGTATTTACTGATTCTATTGGCTGGATACTTCACAGTTGAAGCAACACTATTTCATTAACCCAGCATAAACAAATGATATTATGACTAACTAAAAAGTTCAGGTTAAGGATATGTTCAACCCTACCACCACAGGATCCTTGAAGCATTTCACTGATCCTCTCTCCTTTTAGTCATCTTGATACTATAGAAGTCATCATGAGCCTCAGAGAGACTGGAAAAATAAGGACTTTGCTTTGGCATATTACATATATAATCATAAAGCTACATTAACCAAACCATAAAAATCGTCACACTTTCAAAAATGAAAACCTTCAGGAAGCCACTTAGAGCAAGATGACACCCAGTGGAGGGGCTATAGCAATATTGTGATGAGAATTATTTAACACGTTGACCGCCATGCCGGTCATAATGACCGGAGTCGAGTGGCTCCTGTCACGCCACGCCGGTCATACTGACCGGCCTACGAGCGACTGTTTCGAAGTGGATTTCTGACGCCGGAGTGACCAGAATCTCTTGCTAACAAATCGGATATGATCGTTGTGGCGTCAGAATATAAATATTTATTTTAAAGTAAAGTACAAAATCACATTTAATGTTTTATGATCCGGGAATAGTTAACGGAATGAAAAACACTAATGGCGTCAGAGGACATATCTACTAAAAACATCATGGCGGTCAACGTGTTAAATCATTTTAAAATCAAATTGGATGATAACAAAAAAATACACATCAATACTAAATTCTGAAGAGAAAGAAAATACAAATGCCTTAACACACACCTACTTGCTTATTGTGCAAAGATATTTCAACTAAAGTTTGCAAATCAGAGAGAGAAAATCATTTCACTTGCCAGGATTTAAGCCAAATCTACCAACAGCTGGTCAGGTATACTGCCACTTTCAGCTTAAAATACATTCACCTAGAAGGAACGCGTCTCATAGGGTTAAATGCTAAAATATCTGTCTGGAAATTGGAAGATGTGTTCAAATTCTGTTTGAGAAAAGTTGAGATTTAGGTCAAAGGTGCCGATTCATATGCTATACGTGCATGCATTTGCGATGCAATACATGATTGGTTTGCAATCAATTTTTCAAATTGTGATCTAGGAAATGTTGCATTTTAAATGTTCATTCAGAAATCCCCCCCTTACCATCTTCCCTTTCTTTCACTCCCCTCTTCCCCGTCCTCTCAATCCAGAAATGCTTTGCTGAGTTGCGCTGTGCAAGCAGCTCTCTGGAGTGTGCTATGAGCAGTGCGACAGCTCCACAAAAAGTTGTTTATGCCATCACTACAGTGGAAGCCCTGCACAAGGATATAAGATATTGTGAAAGACATACCAGAAAAGCGTCCAGGATTTAGGATTGCCACAAACAATGACCTTTTCCAAAGGCTTCTGCTTTCACCAGATCCTTTTATTTCCTATTCTGCGGGGGTTCACCGTAAAGTAAAATATTAGCAGAGGACAAGAAAATTCATCTGGTGATAGCAGAAAATATTTTGGGAGATGAGGAGTCTTCATCCTCTGACTCACAATCAGAATAGGAGTTTAAGCCATTGCTTTAGAGCAATTAGAATTATAAATATTTCTTTATAGTATTTTTTATATTATTACGCTTCAGTGACCAAAATTTCAAGCTTAAATACCCGTTAGTAATTTTTAATCATCTTTTCCTTTTAGCAGCCATTTGATAGGGTCATCATTGTTACCAATTCCATCTTGCCCTCTGACTTGCCCCCAGTAACTATGCTTCCCGCATCACTTAACCTTAGTTTATACTTTCACCGTCCTCTCAAACAATATTTTGGAATAAATCATCCTAAATAAGTTTTATTTCATCTTCAAAATACACGACATGCTAAAATTTTCATTAATCTAGCTATCTTTAAGACCACAGTTATTGTTGACTAGCTTTTTTCAATTTCCACTCACTTTGCGTCGTTGCCTTCAAAGCAAAAGCAGGTGGGCTTTGTGATGTATGCAATTCACATTTCCAGTCCATTTCGTCTTGTTTGAGTGTGCTCATGCTGCACTTGGTTCTTGGAAAACTGTGCTGTTTGGACTGTGTTGAATACTGGTATAGCCTCGTAAATAGGAAGCTTTGTGTCAATCAACTAGAGCTTTAATCCTGTCAGAAATGCATCACGTTTGGCCTCATTCTTTTTTTAATTTTGTGTGTATTATCCAATTGCAGAAACCTAAAGAGACATCTTTGGGCCCAATAAGTGACACACCTAGCATTTAGCCTCCAGAAACAGGGAGAATTGAATCTGGTAGGCCAAAAAAGGTTAGTTGGTGAGATGGGATAAGGATGAAACTGTTCCAGTGCAACTTTATGCATATTTTCCTTTAAAGCTAATGATTTATGGTCTGTGGTTTCGCCGGAAGAAAAAAAAATGTCAGAGGCATGGAGGGCTGAGGATGGATTTGTGAAATCTGCAATGTAGTTTCTTTTGACGTGCTTACATATAATCCCATGGCACTGAGATTCCCTCCAATGGTTATTCAATCTCTTGGGAAGATTCACACTATGTGCCTCTTGTATTTTGCCTGAAAATTTTCCATGGCTGAATTTCTGTTGCATAACCCCGTTAGATATTTTAAACAAAATGTTTCATGAGGATGGCATGCATCGCAGTGCAACAGTGCATGCGAGGAGAGGATAAGAACTCTTTCCACTCCCTCTTATGGGATGCAGCATTCAATGAAGCATTTCCTAATTTAACATTTTGGATTTAGATTCCATATCTTTAGCGAATTCGGATGTGGTGACAGGCATTATCCGCAGATATTTGGATACGAGGTATCTGATCCAACCATCCCTAGTGATTATATATAGACCCTGTCGATGGAATATTTAAATCCATTTCGGGTATGGTTCCAAGAACGAGTGAACACTGGTAAAGATTATTTGCCATTCCTAAGGAATTTTCTTGGTTCATATCTTTTTAAATAGAAAATTCTTTCTAGAGAATTCTTCACCGAAGCATAAGATGTAAACGCCTAATCAAGTCAGGAGTGACAGTAAAGATGATTGGATAAATTACATACTTTCAAATGAGCTAGCAATATTTGAACATTTGTCTCATTTAGAGTGAAAACTGTGTGCCAAACAAGCAACAGTGTTTTTGAGAAAGAAATTGGCCATTATATGACAAAGAAGAATTGCACCGCATAACTGACACTGAGCTGGATTGGCTTGATGAATTACCACTCAGATGGGCTCCAGCCCAAGCTGAGTTTTCGGACTGGTTTCAAAGGTTAGCACACTCGGGCCACTCTCAGACTGGCCTGGTTGGACCAATTTATTCAACAACTCAGGCTGAGCCAGCCAGACTGATTTCAGCTCCATTGGTAAATGCACTGCACAACACAGACTATTTTCCAATACCAGTTAAAGATTTTCACAAATGGGAAAAAGCCATCTTATACTGATGAGAGCTATTCTTTGATCACTTTGTCATTTCCCTGCTGACGCCAGTTTTCTCCTCTTGGCAGATATCATTCAAGTGGCCTCTTGTGCAGAAAAGTCCTTCAATTTTGGAGATTCCATTCTTCGTTAAAATTCTGAGGATGCTTAGAAAAAAAAAAATAGAGGCTTCTTAAAAAGTTTAGGGTCCACAGGTGTGAGCAATAGAAAATTTTGGAATTTGATTTTTCACCTCTATTAATGTAAATATGCTGCACAGTTCCAAAGGGAGTCTTAAGTGTAGGCAAATATGTATAGATTTTTTCAATATGAAAAAATTGGGTTTTTCTGAGTTTGAGCATGGCAGTGACCGGAGAAATTGCTAGAACGGAATTAATTAATCATGGGAAAAATACTTTCATAAAAATTTATTTCAAAGTATCAACTACACAAAATTAAAATGCTTCAATGAAAATGAAATCTGATGATCTGCAAAGATGAAAATTCACTGGCAGTAAGGCAATGGATTAGGTGAAATTTACGTAAAATGGTTACTTGCCAATTAGCTGATGAAGTGATGAGTACTGACTAGGACAGAAATATTCACATGAATGAGCAATTAGAAAAAAATTATCTGTACATGTCATGAGGAGAGAAGGTTTTCAGTCAGCTGGTAAAATAGGAGGACAAGTGCAAACAAGATGTTTATCCCCGTAAATATCGTCAATCCTTCCAACTCGAGGCCACACCTTGTTCTCAGGTCGAACAAACAGCTGTGTGCACAAAATTGTTCAAACCCATTGTAATGAACCATTGCACATGAAAAAGAAAATAAGCAATGATAAGTTATTTGGAAAATTTATCATATGAAGCTACTTGTAAACATATTATTAATAATAATAATAATAATGTTGTCTTTATTTCACAAGCGAATTTAGGACTAGATAGTCCCCTCTTACAATTACCTATCTTGTTTGACAATCACATACATCCATGCCCTGGATGGTGATCATACCACCCAGGCGGGATTCGAACCCGCAACCTCTAGGTTAGCAGCCGGGGACTTTACCCCGGCGCCACCGAGGCCGGCAACACATAACACTAATTAAAGAAGGATGCCTAATAAATTTGTGTGCAGTGTTACTTGCATTTGATTAATTTAACCGATTACCTACTTAATTTTTAGTCAATTAATAAATGAAAAATTAAATTTACCATACCCATAAATATTCATAGGAATCTTAAAAGGTAATAGAGAGACAATTATGAATTATTTTTGGCAGCTACAGACCGAAAAAATGATTTGGAATCACCATTTTATGCTGAAAATTGAAGAAAGGGCTAAAAATGAATAAATCAAGTTTGCTCTGATGGTAAAAGAAGGACTTCATTGGCAGTTTTAAGGTGACAGTCAGATGCAAATATTGGTAATAAATAGCTAAATTTTCTTAGTTTCATCAGCAAACATTCTCACTTGGCCTCCACATTACAAGGAGGATACATGGACAAAGGTATCTAATAAATTATCATGACCTGAAGTAAATATTTGACTTTTTCATACTCACCGCTGGGAATGCTGCTTGCTCTCGAGAGTAGGGTCTATTCCATTCAGACGATATGACACATTCCTGAGTATGAGGAGCCATCTTCAATGGATTTGTACGGATATCCATTTTTCCTTCCTCTATGCTTTTAATTTCTTGCCTAATGCCTGATGTGCAAAATTAGAAAACATTATTTCCTAAACAAAAGCCTAAAGAGCAATTAGTTAGGCTTAGATTGAACAAATTATTCAAATACTCTACTAAAACAATAATGATAAAACTGTAAAGGTTCAGTAGCCTCTACCCAGGGTAAGGGCATACCAGGATCAGAACTACAGGGGGGAGGGGGGCAAGCCATGGTTGTTCAAGTAAGACTTAAGCGTGGAAAAGGTGAATGAAAATACCATTTTAAGGAAACTGTAACAGCTCTTTATTACTTTTTAAAATTATTTGCTTGAAAAATATTATTTTCCTTAAAGACATTTGCAATTTTTGCTTCTGGGGAGGGCAGCTGCCCCCTCTTGCCCCTCGCTGGGTATGCCCATGTCCCAGGGTATATTGAACCTATTACCTTTTGGTTTACAATAGAGCAACAGCTTTTATTAAAACCAATTATTTACGTTAATTCATTCAAATTTCATTGTGATTAATCTACAGTAGGTAAACAAGAATCACAGCTACTGAGAATTGGGTGGCATTCCGTGTAAGTTGTTATAAGCAACATACCAATTCAGTGGTGCCATGAGATACGTCCCAGAAATAATCATGTATGTACTAATAACTTTCAATAAAAGTTTTCAGTGCCTAACGTATCTGGGTTTTAGTAAAGTAGCCCGACTAAAAAAAACTACTCACTGATCATGGCATCACAAAAACGATCCAATTCTGCTTTGTCTTCTGATTCTGTTGGCTCAACCATTAGGGTACCCTGAACGGGCCATGACATAGTAGGTGCATGAAAACCTGTAGAAGAAAATTTTTCCTTTTTCAGCATAAGTATTCATATTTATACTTAGGAATTTAAAAAAAGAGCAAAATGAAAAGTTACAAGTTTTTTTCAAAACATAAATTCTTCAAACTAACCATAATCCATTAATCGCTTTGCAATATCCACAGCTTCAATGTTGGCAGTTTTTTTGAGATCTCGCACATCTAGAATGAACTCATGAGCCACAAGACCATCCCTTCCTTTATACAGTGTAGGATAGTGACCTTCCAGTCTACGACTCATATAGTTTGCATTTAATATGGCAACTTGTGTAGCTTTTCGCAGACCTCTAGGTCCCATCATCTGCAGCAAAAAAAATATTTAGATAAAGAAAAACAACTTCATTTTGAGTAAGTGAAACTAGTCATCTAAAAATTGAACAATTTAATGATTTTATTGAGAAAGTTTCCAAGACGAGAAACAGTTATGCAGGGAAAATTCAATAATTATTGCCTGATAAAAAAATATAGAAAAACATAAATTAAATCAAGGAGAGAATGGTGTGTTAATCATAAACAAGGCTTAATTCATATTCTTTGATGTGTGTATCTGAAAATATTTCAAACTTCAATTCCTAAAAATGAGGTAGGAATACTATCAGACACAGGTGTTAAAGAAAAAAATAGTCACATGAGGACATAATTTCAATAGAAAAGCCAGATACTAAATAACAATACTAAGTAAAAATCTATTCCACCTTAATGTAAGCCCATGATATAGGAAGAATAGCAGAGGATCCAAATGGCGCAGCACTCACAACGCCAAATGATTTAGCTGCTCTTCCCAAATCAGCCATTGGATTAATCACTGGATGACTTGGCAGGAATGGAGCCAGATGATCTTTCCTAAAAAATGATACAAAAATAAACCTTCATATATGGGTTCTGAAGAAACTACAGTGGAACCTCGTTAAAGCGAGTACGGGCTATAGCGACACACCCGCTATTACGAGAGATAGCCGATGCACCGTCAATTGACCCTATAATAAGCGTGTTAAAAAATTCGTTTTTACGAGACCCTTTCGGTGTTGGCTCTCGCCATAGCGAGGGTTTAACCGCCGGAAGACTTTCATGAAGACTCCTTAACCCCTGTAATTGCTAGCGATCTGTTAGAAATGAAGTTAATGGAGTGCTCAGTCTCAAATTTATGTGGTAAACTGTCGTTCGATAAATATAATGATTGACGAAACAATGCTCTGCATGATTTTTATTCAGTGCGGCGCTAATTAATTGTTTGAATAGTTAGTCGTTATTTGAGTAAGGACATTTAGTGATGCAAAGAAACATCGCCTTTCGTCTGGATTTATGCTTACGTTTATCGGATAGATGTTTATCTGTCGCCGCACCACTCCTGTTCCTGTATATCTGTTTGCAACAGGTATAGTGGCTATTATTTGCTCCACCTCCGGTAAAGCGACAATTCGATATAGCGAGTGTTTATTAGTGCACCGTGGGGTGTCGTTATATCGAGGTTTCACTGTAATTATACAGCATGAATATCATCATTAAAAATTTTTCTATGATAATTATAGTACATCATAAAAATTTTGATAGAAAAATGGGGTGGAATGGAAAAATAATGCAGGTATTTGAATATTTCTCATTAAAGGATTCAAAATATCACAATGGAAAATTGACGTTACAACTTACAAATATAAATTTATCTTAAACAACAGTGCTTTTGATGCCAGTGGCTAAAGAACATGCCATTTCACATAAAATTCTGTCAGCAAATAATAAGTACTACCATCTCAGATCAATTAATCAATACATGACCTATTCCAAAGTTTCAAATACATACATACAAAGAGTTGAAAACATAAAATATAGCAA
Organism: Ischnura elegans; assembly: GCF_921293095.1. NCBI lineage: Eukaryota > Metazoa > Arthropoda > Insecta > Odonata > Coenagrionidae > Ischnura > Ischnura elegans. The sequence goes on from NC_060246.1 coordinate 29,211,324, forward strand.
TTGCAATTTATCAATTATTCTTTTTAAAATAAACAAGGCTAAATTCAACAAATTCATTGCTTGATTTCCAACTTTTCATGATGCTTTTCATTATTTTTTTGGATACGTATTTTCGTTTTGGCATCATTATTCATGTACTGATACCATATTCATCCCATAGAAAACAAAAACTATATCAAGCAACCTTGAATGACCATTTTTACACAATTTTACCAGAACACAATTTTCATTGGCCCAGTTACAACTCATCTACCCAGTAAATGCCTATCTATGTTTTATCGGTAGATTGCATGGAGGATAAAGAAGGTAAAATGATTTACAAATAATGATGAGCACATATTATGTAGTATGAGATACCTTTCATTTGCTCACAACTACATTTGGAAGTTGGTTGCTTCATGTTGTTATCCTAATGTACAGACAACACACCACAACTTCTACCTGGTGAGCCACATACAAGGTAATATGAGTGGGGTTCAAGGTGAACCAAAAAGATAGCAGATCATCCGAGTTTACTCATATTGGTTGCTTTTCCTATCGGATAATGCTGCTGCCACTTTTTAAGTTTCATCTCATCACTAAAGAATATTTGTAACATTTATCCACTTACACTCCAATTGGTCCCATTCCAGGTCCACCTCCGCCATGAGGAATGCAAAATGTTTTGTGAAGATTGAGGTGAGAAACATCGGATCCATAATCTCCAGGTCGACATAATCCAACTTGTGCATTCATATTGGCCCCATCCAAATACACCTTGGGATTTAAATATATAAATATAAAAAATTTGCACAACTAAATATGTAAATATGCTGACCTACTTCGAAATAATAAAAAAAAAACAACTTTACCTGCCCTCCATTGTCATGAACCATCTGACAAACATCTCCAATAGTTTCCTCAAATACACCATTAGTGGAAGGGTAAGTGATCATTAAGCAAGCCAAATTCTTCTTATGCTTCTCCACCTGCAAATAGTTTTAGAATCAATCATTGCATTCAGATAAAATCTCACTCCGAGTTATTTTTATACAGCCAACAAACATTATCTTACTTTTGCTTGCAGGTGCTTCATGTCAATACTCCCATCTCGAGCAACATTTATGGGCTCAACTTTCATTCCAGCCATCTGGGCTGAAGCAGGATTAGTACCATGAGCCGAGGTTGGTATAAGACAGATGTTTCTATGACCTTCATCCCGTGCTTCCAGGTATGATTTTATGGCTCTTAATCCTGCATATTCTCCTTGAGCTCCACTGTATTAAGAAGTGAATAATTAATTTTTATTTATATTAACAGATAGGTAGTTACTAATTCAATGGAAGCATACCATTTATGAAACAGAAAAAATAATTCCTTGCCTGTTTGGTTGGAAGGATATTCTATCATATCCTGTAATTTCACATAAATCTTCTTCCAATTCACGAAACAACTGAAGGTAGCCAATTGATTGTTCAAGAGGAACAAATGGATGGAGCTCAGTAAATTCAGGAAAACTGCAACCCATCATCTCTGTAGTGCTAGTTAATTTCATTGTACAAGATCCCTACAACATGATGAAAACATATCAATCATGCGATAAAAATTAAAGGCATATTATTTTGTTTATACCAAATTTTATGCATATCCCGTACGTCTTACAAAGCAAGGGAGCAAGTTTTTCAAAATGACCAAAAACATGCTGTAGTATGCAACATTTTTTTTACCAAACCTCTCATTTCATGAAAGAATTAGTTCCCAGATGCCACATTACTCAAATGTCCAATTTGTGGCAAGAGAAATTCAAACTATTCATTTTGCATATCAGTATGAGCATAGACACATACAGGATATTTTTTAACCTAATCCCCAAAAACATGCACAATACATAGGCATAGTTCCCACTGCCAGTTCCCACTGCCATAAAAATGTTTTCCCAGATGTTTAATTTTAAAGTTCCATTCATTCAGTTTTTATATTACCCATAAGGCCACACCACTGAAAAATCACACATATGATGAGAATAACATTCCACCCACAGAATCTTTCTAATTTTTACTTGATTTTCTCTAGTGAAAAGTTTGCTCTTACCAAAGGAATCATTGAATGCACCAAGGAGATGTCTTTATTTTCCAGGCTCTTCATGTAACGAACAATTCGACTCTCAGAGTGGTGACTGTTGAAAACTGGATGAGACAAATAGTGGGACGTCCTCAGGAAAGGAGATGATTTAATGCTTTTACTCTGAATCATATCAAGTCCACACCTTTCAACTAGCTAAAAAAGGAAAAGAAAATTCATTATACCTATGTATAATGATAGCAGCACCTCCATTGCATTTTGGTGGCTAACTTTTGGAACTCCATATTTAATTTTTATTTCTGAACATTACTTGAGACACAGTTCCGATCATGGTAAAAGTGTAAGAACATGGCATTGTCGTCCAGTTCTGAGCTATCCTGAAAACTTTAGCACCTTAGTTAATCAGGATGTGGTCAAAATTTGAGTTGCAAGATTTTACCCAAAAGGCCAAAGACAAACAAGAAAGAGAGTATGCACTGTAAAATACTGTACGTATTGTACAATTTAACATGGTACAAAGGCCCACAGGAACAGGGGCGCATCCAGGAATAAAGGCTGGGGTAGGTTTAGGTGCAACTAATACCGGGGTGTGTGGGGGTATGGTATACCCACCAGGATAACGATAGGTGCGAGATTATTAAATTGGGGAATTTCAAGATAAATGGTGAGTTTTACTGCTTTCTGAGGGACATTTTATTAATCCTTACGCTATTCTATTAGTAATAACAATCCAATTAAGTAAAATGGATTAAACTTAAAAATTTCTCCTAGCTCTGGAGGGGGTTTTAGCCCCCAAAATTACCCCCCCCCCTCGCTGCGCCACTGCACAGGAAGACCACAACTCCCATAAATTCACCAAATAATGAAGGATGCAGGAGCTATTAGGAAATGAAAAGAGAGGTGGAAAGATAAGGAATGGAAAGTGTCAAGCAATGTTCAGATTGACAAACAGAGGAGGAGAAAAATGATCGACCTAGGTATATCATCATTTTTCATAGAAGTGCACTTAGTAGTAAATGGTAGATTGCATTACCTGTTCAGACTTTCCAATGTATCCAAAAACCCACAATATGTCATCAATGTCACTGGTGGTGACAGTTTCATCCAGTGATATTCCAACCTGGAAAATGAGAAAATGAGTAATTTACAGTCACAATTTTTTTTTCAATTAAATCTATATTCTGTGAACATTTTTAAGCTTGACAATCATGTTTGCATTGGAAAATGTAGGAGCAAAGTTAATTTTGATTCCACACAACAGGTAAACATAGTACATAGCTATCAATAAAAAAAATAGCAAAATTTTCCACTTTTAACAGATTTCTAACCAATAAACCATCCTTGATATGACTTCAAACATCAATCAATGCTAATGCAAAATACTCAAAAAATATATCCTCCCCAAAGTCTATACCTAGTACCATGAGTGTTGGTAAACTTACCATGGGAATATGAGGAACCTGAATAGCATTATGGTTTGCTCAGTGGCCCAGAAAGCCAATATCCTATATGTAGTTTGATACCTGGTTTAGGGGATTTTTTTCCTAATCGAATCAAAAAGGAAACAATCTAGGTTTCAAAAGTTAACAATCATTCTCAAGGTGACCACAGTAAGTTCCCATATTAATTACACATGTGCCTATGTCTTATGAGGTGTTGATGTAATACGGTGGAATAGGGGAGACAATGAATAGAAGAAGGCGGGAGAAACAAGTCTGATAGGTGTAGTTCAGCAGGCAATGGTTGGGCAACAGTGATGAGGGGTGAGATAAGGGTATAAATCAAGTTAGGCCAGGTCAGCAGAGTCAGGAGCAGTCTAGTAATGACAGAAAATTAGCATGAGGATACACATTCATTTGACAATGATTTATTTTAATGGGATGCTAGAGCATTAGAAATATAGAAAAGATTCTTTTCATGCAGGAAAGACAACATGGAAAATTAAAAGTGCTTAGGTGTACTTATTTCTGAAATCACTACAACAATAGTTAATAATCTAATGGTCCAAATGAAGCATAAATTTTTAAGTCTTTGGTCTCCTGGCAATTTTCCCAGAAAGCAGGATGAAAAGTAGTACATTTTGCAAATGGCTATGGTCCTAAAAATGTTCCAGAGTAATACAAATATATCTCATGAATGAGGAAATAATTCAGATTAAAATGCAATATTCATGAGAATTGGGAAGTGAACTAAGGAACTTATGTTTTCTTGGACACTCTGCAAACCACAATCTATCACTCTACAATATCCAGCCTTGATAAATTTGATTTTTAGGTAAATCGTAATCATAGGCAGGTATAATTCAATATATTCTTATTGATAAATGCTAGTGATTTTTTGGCCCCTGGAGTGCTAACTAATTTTCTAGGTACTACACTAAAATTGTGGAGGTATTTTTGCTGATTTTGCAGTAGTTAAGGAAAAAAATTGTCTCAAAAACATGTGAAGGTAAAGCATTCAAATACTCAAGGAAAACTTAAATACATGAGGCGATTTTCAATATATTATTGGCTGATTTTTTAACAGTATATGAGTTCAGTAATAATAATAAAAAAATTATAATGGTAAAATAAATTGAATCTTGACTTGTGGGAGGAGTGCTCACTCTTTGCACATTTTGCGAGAGACATGAGGAGTATGATACCAATCCCGGCACTGTTAGGGTTACTAGAGGATTACTATGTTCTCTTTTAAAGAACAAGATAATGCTATGATAATTTATTTTATTCCTCGAGTAGATTCAATTTCGCAAAATATGAATTTCCAAAGAATTTAATCTTGAATTATCGTACAACCAGGAGAACACATTTGGCAGGGATTAATCTATTACTAAGATTCACTTTGTTATTCAATGAATTTTCACTGTTGCTTACCCTTTCATCAGTAAAATATCGTAGATTAATTTCTTTTTGGCGAGCTCGTAGCTGAATTTCACTTTGTTGCATGGCAGGGACAACACACAATGTATCAAAGAAAAGATCTTCCTTCACATCATTCCCAGCTTCTCTGATTCCTAAAAGAGATAAAACCTTAGCACAAGAATTTTAGGTTCATACTAAACAGTCTAAACAGCAACCCAAAACTTCATATGTATTATAATGCCAAGTTTTAAAGAGTAGCATACAGTGCAACCTCGATATAACGACACCCCACGGTGCACTAATAAACACTCGCTATAGCGAATTGTCGCTTTACCGGAGGTGGAGCAAATAATAGTCAATATACCTGTTGCGAACAGATACACAGGAACAGGAGTGGTGCGGCGACAGAGAAACATCTATCCGATAAACGTGAGCATATATCCAGACGAAAGGCGATGTTTTTTTGCATCACTAAATTTCCGTACTCAAATAACGACTAAATATTGAAAGAATTTATAAGCACAGCACTTAATAAAAAATCATGCAAAGCATTGTTTCGTCAATCATTATATTTATCGAACGACAGTTTACCACATAAATTTGAGACTGAGCACTCCATTAACTTCATTTCTAACAGATCGCTAGCAATTACAGAGGTTAAAGAGTCTTGGTGTAAGTTTTTCCGGCGGTGAAACCCTCGCTATGGCGAAAGCCAACACCGAAAGGGTCTCGTAAAAACGAATTTTTTAACACGCTTATTATAGGGTCAATTGACGGTGCATCGGCTATCTCTCGTAATAGCGGGGGTGTCGCTATAGCCCGTACTCGCTTTAACGAGGTTCCACTGTAGTTATTATAGACATATAGTGACATAATGGATAGTGTGCTGCAGTAGCAAATGGATGGTCCTAAGTTCAATTACAATAAAACCATTTCAAAGCTCTTCATAATCAAAATCATTCACATGTAAATGAGGTTTAGTCACCCAGCAGCGAGGGGGGGGTTTTGGGGGATAAAACCCCCCCCAGAGCTCAGAGAAATTTTTAAGTTTAATCCATGTTACTTGATTGGATTATTATTACTAGCATAGTGTTAGGATTGATCAAACATACCACAAAAAGCCGTAAAACTCGCCATTTTGAACCATTACCCTTGAAAAATTTTTCGAGGAGTGACCCCCGCAACTCCTGCTTACCCTGACGGGTATGCAATACCCCCTTACCCCCAAGTATTAGTTGCACCTAAAACCCCCCTGGGCTTAATTCTTCGCTGCACCCCTGTAGTCACCCATCCCTTAATTTGTGATTTCAGCCATACAAAAATGAAAATAGCCTGTAACATCACCTATAAAAATGATGGTCAAATAGAACCACAGGGAAGCAGGGATGGATACTGTACTGAGTGCGATACACCAATGTAACAAGGTAAATATTTCTCACAATTACATACTCGGGGGATTTGACCAGAGGACTTCACTTATACTCTCTTGACATCCACACTCAAAAAGGCATGCAAAAAATGGAAAAATGAACTTCAGCTGAAAAAGTCGGAAACTAAATTTTTGCAGTAATTTCAAAAAAAGCATAAAATTTTCTTAAGACTTGATAATTTATGAATGATTTAAGTTAACAAAAATAGTATTTAACCCAATAAGTACCAACTTGCATTTTTATTTTTGAAAAAAAATTATTATTACTCTTTTACGTCAAATTTCATAGTAACAATGATCCAAAATATAACTTCAAAAGCTTTTCAATCAAATTATTTCACAATATTTTACTTCTGAACAAAGAATCTTCCTTACCTGTAGCCAACACAAGAGCCTGATTATGGATTCTTGAGGCAATCCTTTTCAAGCCTTTGGGACCATGGTAAACTGCATACATAGCAGCCATATTTGCCAATAATGCTTGAGCTGTACAGATGTTACTAGTGGCTTTATCTCGGCGAATATGCTGCTCTCGAGTTTGTAGGGCCAGGCGATAAGCATCATGTCCACCTGAATCTCTAAAAGAAATTCATAAATTTTCATGTAAAACTATTAGTGATCATAACATTTAAAACAAGAAAATTAACTCTTAAAATATCAAAAATGTCTTCAGAAAAGTAAAATAGCACTACCATAATTTATTCAGTCCATACTAATCTATTAGGGCTCATTACCTACTAAGAATATCCATTTTTGTGCCTAAATTATCTTAAGTTATATGCTTACCTTTACTTATGTTACAAACTATAATGAAATACATATTTGGTGGAAAAGAGCTATTGATAATAAAATCAAAATTCAACCCCCCCCCCCCTCCCCCCCCCAGCCAATATCATGGTGAATCTAAGCATTTTAGCACAACTGGCATAGAGTTCGCTCAGCAAGCAAAAAGTTCTGGGATCGAGTCCCAGTTCGATGCAATATTACCCTCTAATTTCTGGCTTTTTCCATCAACAACAGCAACTCTGTCTTCTCCCAATTATTAATTCTTATATTATGTGCTCCTATCCCTTTCTTTCCTATTCTGTGAATTTATATTGACTGATTACAGTTATGGCATTGTGTGAATGGACGACTGGTGTACATATGTATATAAATATATACCTATGTGGGTGTGTGATATGAAAAGCATTGAATTGAAGAAGATAAGACAGGCAGAAGGCAATTTACCATATGTAATTTAAGATGAACTATAATTTAAAGCCATGCCACTATGTCACTATGTATGTCACTCTCACCTAAGTTTGGGTGATTGACCCAAAGAGGGTGAAACAAGGCAGTCAAATTAAGAGCTGCTAGATCCAAACTCAAGAAAAAGTGAACTGACAAAAAAGTAAATACCGTATATCATTAACTATACACACACTTATTATTTTGGATACTTCATAATACATCCAAATCCATTTTAGTCAACTGTTTCACATCCAAGAGGAAAATTTCAGCCCTTGAAGTCGAGTTAAGGGATTAATAGAATACCCACTTCATTCACTTCAACTTCGATACAGCAATGCCCTATTGATAAAAATGATGAAAAATGCTACGTATTCAAAGTATAATACAGGAAGATACTGCCGTGGAAGAAGGAGGACAAATGAATATAATGCTTATGGAAAAGTCTAAAATATTAGTAGGAAGAGTGTAACGAACTTACAATAAGTTGAGAATAATATGGTTGAATAGTACATAAAACATGTCACAATTATGTACAACGAAAAATTGTGTGCCTCTCCCACATATTGTAATTTAACTATGGTTGATCAAATTTTATAATAATAATAAATGACAATCCTACCTAGTCACGCCGATCATTCTTCCTGGCATGAGCCTCACCAGGGATTGATGGCAGGCAAAGAAACCAGCATGAGGCCCTCCATATCCTAAAGGAACTCCAAATCTCTGAGTCGACCCCACAGCAATATCAACATCGAATTCACTAGGAGGTCGAATAATTGTAAGTGCCAGTAGATCAGTGGCACACACAACTAATGTCTTGATATCCAAAGGAAAAATTAGCAGTTAAAAAACATGATCCACACAAAGGATCCAAAGAAAATTTCTAAAATAATTACCCCATTTTCATGAGCCTTTGCTGAGAGTTCTGAAAAGTCTTTGATACATCCATCTGTGTCAGGATACTGGAAAAGTATACCAGACACATCCCTGTTTTCCAGGATGGCATCAACATTATCATTAGCAAGATCTGTCATGACAACATCGAGTCCTTGTGCCTCTGCTCTCGTTTGAACAATACTTATTGTTTGTGGATGGAGCTTAGTGGAAAGTACAATCCTTCTTCTTTTGTTATGCCTAGAGGTACAAAATGAAAATTTATCAGACCAAGTAAAACCAGATAATAAAAGTAAATAGAATAAATAAACCTAAATAGCAAAAGCTTAGGGAATTGACCTGTCTCTCAAAATATGTACCAGAGTAAATATTTGGTACTGAAATTGTACGAAGAATACATCCAAAAAATTACAATTCAATATAAATAATTGACTAAAATAATACACCGGTTCACTCTTAACGTACTTAAGCAATGGTTTTGGGATTTTATACCTGTACCATGGAGGTGAAGGAGAGCAGTTTTAAGATTTAAAAAAATTAACCATTAATTACTATAGAAGGTTAGGTTACTATACCAATAGCATTGTGATAAAAAATGTTGTAAACTTGTTACCAAACCTTCTCGTAAGGACAGGTTAAATTTAAGAAAACTGCCCTCCTGAAAAATCATGAAAATGGACATACAAGTGTCCTTTACCTGCAAGGTACGAATATATTTTAAGCAAAATCAAAAGCCTTGCCACAAATTACATACAATAAGGCAATACAAATAGACAAGGAAGTAAAATGGCTAAAAAAATGAACTCTTAATACATATGTTGTATAGATGAAATATGAAAATACTATACCTATAACAGAGACTCATGGCTTCCGCAGCTGCAGTTCCTTCATCCAAAAGAGATGCATTGGCAACTTCCATCCCAGTTAAATCACAGACCATTGTTTGAAAATTTAGCAAACCCTCCAGTCTTCCTTGTGCTACTTCAGGCTGATATGGAGTATATTGAGTAGTCCTGAAACATTAAGTGGAAAAGACTGATGCATCTCACTACTGACACATTTTAAATGTTTCAAGAAAATTGATTCCATGAAAAATGAATTCCATATTACCATCCAGGATTCTCAAACATGTTCCTCATAATGGAATGAGGTACATGGCAGTTGTGATAACCCATTCCAATGTAGCTGCGCCACATTTTGTTCTCCCTCCCGATTGCTCTAATCCTTTTTAAAAGAGCAGACTCAACTGAAAATAATAATAAAATATTATCTTTAAAAAATTTATACAATTGAATACCTTTCAGTTCCATCCTTTCTTTTTGTCCATGCTAAAAAAATCAAACAATTCGAACACATCTCAGAAGGGATGGCAATTTCATCTAGGCATGAAATAATTAAACAGGAAGTATTAAGAGCCATTATTAAAATCGACGGTTTAATCGATGTGAGATCATTCTATAATCTTTGATTATTTGCTTGTTTTGGTAAATTGTCCACTACAGATTGAATCTATGATCATTCATATGTTGTTATTAGATAGTTTGAGTTTAAAATGTCTAGCCTCCAAAGAATTACTTGGTGAAGCTTCTAATATATTTAATCCAGCTGGATGGTCCACATTACCAAAGTCTTAATTAATCCACAGATTGAATTATAGGACTTAATTTCAAATTTACAAATTTTCAAATTTTCGTTATTTTCTTCTTTAGGTAACAAATGATATGGCTAGCATGACCTCATAACCATACCTAGGGTAAACAACCATTAACAGCAAAATACTATGAGAACATTTTGGTTTTGAAAATATTCAGAATAATTGCCATGGAAGCAAATTCCCCTGGACCACGAATCAAACCACAGACCTGTGGCTTTCTGGACCACAGCACAGGCCACTATGCTATTCAGGTTCCTTGATTCCCATCCCAATTTACCGAGGTTCATTGAGCTAAGTGTGAAGCCCTGGTAATAACAAAAACTCAGAAGATTCTTTGATATCTTCGATAAAAAATACCGACGAATCTATGAACAATGAAGCTGAGATCTGTCATTTAAATTTAAGTTCCCCACAACGAATTAAAAACGGTGATTAATCAAACATATATTCAAAGATTGAATACAATCTGAAAGAACTCACAACTATGAATACAAATTAATGCTGATTAATTGTTTGAGTCGCACAAAATTTGCTAGCAGAGCCAGTCGGTGGAAAATAAATAGAGTGAAAATTAAAAAAATAATCATGCTTAGTAAATACGTAACAGTTTCAAAACCTCAGTGACAGCAGAGGCAATAAGTAGTATAGTCGTAGTAGTCAAAGGTCAAGAAATCCGTAAAAATTTGCTATCAAAGGTAGTTATAGTGTTCCTTGACCCCTTTTCCTTGAACTCAACTTTCATACAAATGTGACCTGGCATTGATGATTTATCCGGCATAGTATGCAACCCACATTACACATTTTTATCTTTCATTTACCGGGAGTGAGACTTAAATAATAAAGGCCAACGCATCACACGTCACGGAAGTAAAGCCTTATAATTTCGCTTTAGCCAATGAATTTACATTTGCACATTATAATACAGCAATACCTCAAGGGCTGTATGTATATATAAGGGATTTTAAGAGTGATCAATGAAATCCATCACCATCTAGTAAGGGAATTTTGGCATTCTAAGGAACCCCTGTCCGGAATACACCCAAGAGATACGTTTAAATTGAAGCAACCAATTCCTCCGCAGATTTCGTCGAGAGAGGCCATCGAATTCCATTTTAACTGCTAAGTAAGGGGATTTGGAGTGTTTAATCCATTTATTTCCATATTGAACCTGATTTTATGATAATAATTCCCAATAATAAATAGAATGAGAAACCGGGCATATTCCATCGGAAAACGATGCATTTACTCCGACTGTATCAAAAGAATGGGGAAATTTTTAAAACAGGGTACCAAGTAGAGGGTTTTACAATAATTTTAACAATTTTCGCAGTCGAAAAAAAACTTCATTTTTTAAAGAAATCTTTTGTAAATTCATGATTTTTCATTATTTTGTTTTCTTACATAATCAAGGAAAGTAATTGTGTTTTTATATTTCGGCGAGGAAGAGGGGTTCGGACCGCCGGACTCCCCTAACTCGCTACTCTAATGGGTGCGGACACAGCTCTACCGCACACTGGCTGCGCCAACTTACTCTCCTATGCCAGCGGTCAAAATCGGACTTGACCGCGCGATCGGAATGGGTGTGTTCTGCGATATCACGGACTACACGAATGACTTCAGAGAGAGATGTCCCTCGCTAACCCCCTCCCACGGCCAAAGCATTCCACCTTCCAAGAAAGCTGAGAATATTTTAAAGTTTTCCAGCGAATTACCCAATACGCGAGGAATAGATAGAAATATCTGAGTATTTGATCTACGCAGAGTAAGTCAAACTGGCCCTTTCAAGGTATAGATGGAATACACGAATTTCGAGCGCAGCGGAAAACGTAGTTTTTCGTGGTGGTCATGGGGAACAACTTTTGAAAGCGACAATCCATCCAGAAAACTGACCATGAATTCACATCCGTAATTTCTTTCGCAACTGCAAAATACTCGGTGAAACGTCCTGAAACAGCCACCTCTGAATGCAGCCAATTTAGCTCTAGAAGTAAACTTGAATGCTTCCCGAACAAATAATGTTCATTCCCCCCCCCCCCCTTTTAGCGTCAATTATAATTCTGTCCCTATTATGGCTCCTTATAATGGGATATATGGGAGTAATAACATCAACAAATTAAAAATACGCCTAAAAGTTTCCCAAACGATATAGAACCACCCCCTCGTGCCACATACCTAACGTCTCTCGATATTCCGTAACTCCACCACGCCAGGTGTTTGTAGGAGGGTCTTCAATGCACTATGAATCTAAATGGTCATGTTCTACTTGTTAATTACATACAATTATTGTAGCCATTAGACAGTCAATTACAGTCATATTCAGAGACGATCCTGATTCCAGAGCACCCTTATCTCTTCCTTGCACGTGGATTCGCTCAACAGCTATATCACAGTGTATCGTAACACCCGCGTTCGGGGAGTCATCAGTGTATTTTCATAAAAACTTAGGTTAGAATATTGAACATGAATACTGTTGTATTTTGGACCAAAAACGGGTCCCAATACAAATGGGTAAGGAAGCGAGAAGTGGAGTAGAGCATAACTGATCCAGGTGAACTTCGAAAAGGATTAAGTTGTAAGTATTTTACATACTTGGACGAAAATTTTAGGTGAAAAGGAGGAAAAATTTCACAGGTACACTGTTTATCTTAAAATCAAATTACGTATGTAAGCATTAATCAAAATAAAAGAACAGTGAAATAGAAATTTTGGCTACTTTTCTGGCATTTCTTCGAAATTAAATATTCAACGAGCACACACACACACACCCTTCAGAATAAAGCATAATTTAGCGATAATAACGCATGCATTAGGTGAAATTTTACTATAAAAATTATCCAAGGAAAATACACTTCGATTCTCTCTGTAGTCCCATTATTTATAATTTTTGCATTATAGAACTAGTGCGCCCCCACCCAATGACGTAATTCATCCCTTGGGAAGGGGGGACATTTATTAAGAAGCACGATATAACATTTACTTACAAGAGACTATAATTTTTAATAGTAAATTTGCGTCTCTCATTGCACCAATCTGTTTCTGAATAAAGCTACGACCAATTGACAGATATATTCACAAATGCGTAACGCAGGTGCCCAAACACCGGATTAGGAAAAATTAACATGAACTCATCTCTTGAAGACATCACTCGCTATGGGGGCATATACATTCAGTAAACACGTGTTTTAATTTCCCAGGATTTTCGATTTTTGGCTCTGCCTCCCCTCTCCCCTCTAACCCGTGGACCGCTGAGAAACGGTTCCCGCTTCCCGGCTAAGCCAACTCGCCAACCCCCACCTTCCTCGTAAAACGAAAAACTTCGTCACGCCGAGCTAAGCCATCAGATCGGAGAGTTGAATGGGAATCGATCGATATATAGTTAGAATTCCTTCGAATGCGGCGTTAAACATCGATTCCCCGTCTCAACATGGGCAAGTACACGCACGCACGCAGTTGTTGGATATTTGTTCCCCCTCTGTTTGGACATAATTCTAAATCTATGCCTGAATGACGCTTTAATTTCCATAAATAAGTCGATGGGCCATTAACTTTTCAATGTATGGGTAAATGATAGCGCAAGTTACCACCAACTACATAATACAACCACCTGCGTCACTTTCGGGTTCACCTATGCAAAATTTTACAACGAAATTGTTTGTAATTACATTAACTGGCGATAAAATATTTTCATTTGAGAGCTGATTGGCTCTAGATAATTTACGTATGCCCACACGTATTTATGGACGGAAAATGCGACAGTCAAAAATGACGGAAAAAGATAATTGTTCATTATCATTGCGGCTACCCTTTAAATTAAGGTAGCTTAGGAAAATTAATTTAAGCAGTAATTGTCGCCATTTATGAGAGAAAAATTGCGCCATTAAAGGTTACCTAACTACCCACAATCACGGCTGATGCATTGTATTTACAAAAAGCGCACGCATCACTCTCACTCGACCGGTCTTTTCCAGTTACTCGTTTCATTTTGAAATTTTCAGCGTACACAAAGTATATCCTTTTCGGAATTACCTTGCTTTTTAATTAACTTTGTTAATTGCCTAAGTTAACTTTGAAAAATTTACCTCTGTGTTTCCTCGGCTGTATATTTTACATTTGAGATACCGGCAAATGTACAGGAACGTCTCCCCCATCTACCTACATAAGTTCAAGACGATGTTTTGTTCTGTAAGACGATGCCGTGTTTTGAGAAAGTAATTAGTCACCAAAGAGGACGAGAAGGAGTGATGCGTTCTCTGAAGTTGTCCCTAGCTCATCCCCTATTTCACCAACCAAACGCAGTGGATAAGGAGTATAAACAATGACCAGGGGCATCAACAAGCAAACACGAAATTACGAATGTATGGACGGTGAAGAAATGGACAAAAGAGGTGATTTGCAAACGTGAATTCTAGCCCACTGTGATAAACGTAAGGCGGTTAGATGACCAAATATACATAAGATAATGGTGATTGGTAAGAGAAGAAAGGGGATCCTAAAATATCAAAGAGCGAATGCAGTCGTAGCTAGTCGATGCAAAGTCAGATAAGATACAATAAACGGTACAAAACCCAATACAAAAGCAGGGCCGTGACGACGGGAAAGAAAGTGATGGCCCGACATTCTTAATCACAACCAGATATTTACTCAACATTGCCAGGGGATATGCTTGCGATGACTCATTCAATGAACTGAATGGAGATACGTCTAATAAGAGAAAGATATAGGACCACTCGAATTCAATTTCTAGAAAACAGGACCCGATTTGAAAATTCCCCCTCAAGAGCATTAGTACACAAATGAGGCAACTGTAAGTCGCTTTAGCGTTATGCTAGTATTACGTAAGGTAAGTGTTTTCCATTTTTCGATCCCATCTTTTCCCCCTAACATTAGCCCATGCGTTACACAACGTAAGATTTCGACGACCACCACACACTCGCTCCTTCTCTCTAAATTACCTAAGTCATTAGATGCATCTGTTCCACGTTTAATGCCCCATGCCTCCACAGTTTCGGCTCTCCACAGTTCGTTTTGATATAACAAATCTGAACAGTAACTAGCATTTAGAGGTAAATCGGTGAAAGGGCCCCGAGCTTAGGGGGGGGGGGCACAACAGTGGCGCCGACTCCATGGGGGTTGAGGGGGCCCGCACCCCCTCAAAAACTCGCTATGAGTGTGAGGAAAAATGTGTCAGGCTTGTCGATTTGTCTAGATATCGAGATTCGAGTTATCAGGGTTCTAATGTTGATCATGTAACTCTTCTAAAATGCTTATAAAACTTAACACTCACTACTTATAAAAATTCCCGTGGCAAGATCCCCAGTTTCCCCTCCCCCCCAATATTTTTTTGTAAGTCGGCATCCCTGAGCTACAGTACTCGCGTCTATCGTTATGCCTATAAGAAAGGTGTAATAAAAAGACTCAGATAAGTTGAGTCAAAGTTCACATAATTATTAAAATAACATTATTAAAATTATAATTGCACTATTCCACAACTATTTTAATGAGTTTGATACGTTTCGGCTCACAGAGCCATCATCTGGCATGGCACAAGAATTCACCGGGCAGTTCATTCACGCCGTTGTTGCTGGCCGATATATTCAAGCGAGCGGGGAGTTAATAGGAGGGGTGGGGGAAACTGGGAGGAAAATCCTCTTCGTCGCTGGAAACCTATGCGCTTGTAAGCGCTGTCTCCCCTATAAAAACACTCATATATTATTTACTGCATTATTATGTTTTTATTGTCATACATTTTGTTATTTGACGGTGGCTCAATTCTGGTCCTATGACCTTGGAGACCACCTAAAAATCCTTCTCTTGTTTTTTTAATTCAGATGTAAAAACAAAATGTAGGAGTAATAAATTATTATTATATTCTGAGATGGATAAGACCCCCCTCCGCAGTGCGCCACGGAGTGTCGAACAACTTATCGAGAATGTACATGAGACCTTCACATTTATACATTTGAGGAAGAGGTGGAGGAGGGATTGATGAGTTTGAGGAAGGGGTGGGAAACAGAAGTAAGGAAGAGACTGTGAGAAGGCGGAAAACGACGGAGATACGGAAAAACCGTAGGAGGACGACTCTATTAACAGGTATAGAACAACGACACGGGGGGGAAACAGAGAAACGTGAATGCCAAGTGGAGAATAATAGATTAGGCGGGGTGAAAAAAAAGGCACGCATGTCATACGATAGGGCAAGGTTGGAGTATATAACGAGGCAAGGAGGAAGTTGGGGATTCGTTCACGTAATTAGCCAGAGTGCGCGAGAGATATGGAGTAGAAAACCCTTTGGTCCGAAATCGCACCATTGAATTTTACGAATATTCCAAACAGACACGATCTCATCTCGTCACCGAAAGCATTGGGGCCAACTTAATGTCTAGAGTTGATAATTTTAAAAGTATAGAGCGTTCCACATTTAGTTGACAGTACGGGCCTTATGGATAACAGTGTTGCCAAGCTTCCGCTCCGCCGGTAGGCATCCTAACAGCGTATGCAACCACACATAATATAGCGAGCGCCAAAATGGTTTAGTTCAAAAAGGAGTTAGGGATCGCACAAAAGACGGCGTAAATTAAGGTATTTTTAGCGTAAATTATAATACCTTTGCTGCAATATAAAAGGAAAAGTGTTTTTTTATTTTATGTATGTACTTATTCATTACACAAGCTGAATAATGAATAATCTGTAATGTAAAAAATAACAATAAATTGAAGGATAATAAAAATTATCGCCACTCCTGAATGAGACAAAATTTCTGTTCCTTCCATATTATGCAATATTTTTTTGGCTCTGGCTAGTATTACATGAATGGCGATGTTGTATAAAACATCATCAATCTTTAATTTTTCAAAATTTTCTCGTACTTGGTTTATTGTAAATTACAGATCTCTTTTCAAGCTGACTTCTTCAAAGCTTATTTCCTTAATGTTCTCTTTCCTCCACCTTGTCGTAGGCAAGGAATCCAATTTCCTTGAGTAATAAGAGGCATTATCAACCACTATAATTGATCCTTCGGGTAAGTTTGCAAAAAGTGAGTGCTCAAACCATCTCTCGAAACACTCGCCACCCACTTCTTCATGCTCATCCATTGAGTTCTTTTTGCACAGAAACACATGCGATGCTCCTTTTATGAACCCATTTTCCGTTCCTGCATGTAAAATTGCAAATCTTTCTCCTCGGGAAGTGGGGGCCAAGCCCAGTATTTAGCCCAGCAAGGAAAACTTGACGCGGATTTTCTAATTGTTTGTTTCGCAAACTAATGTTCACTATTTGTCCATCATTAATCCAAATTTCGCCTGTGAATACACTCGTCCTGTGTTCGCGACGATATTTTTTTAGCTGCCTTAAATAATTGTGCCGCCAAACGAATAATATCATCCCTTTCAGTAAGGATGCTTCTTTTCCCCCTTCGTTCGTACACGAAGCCTATGTCCAAAAGGAGACGATATAGTCTAGTCCTTTTGTAATCTGGGAGGTCACTATCCATTATTTACCGAGTTTTAATGGATTTTAAAGTCGGAGGAATATTTTTCACGAAGGATTCAGGTACCTTCCTTCTAATTCCCAATCTCATAAAATCGTCGAAAATCACTGCTCTCGAATTTTTGTAAGGCTGTCTAATTTCTTTAGTTTTTGAAGGAGTTACCAATGGACCACGGGAGCTTTCCTTTCTCACTGTGTAAATAGTGGACTCCTAGCACGTAGTAGCCTTCGAAGCTTCTCGGCAGGCCTCACTAATGCTGAGAGATTTCCTTAATTAAGTACGAGAAGACTTTGAGCACCAACTGTCTTTCGCGGCTTATGAGCTTCTCACCTTTTCTCCTATTCTTTGTATCGGACATATTGATTGGCCGTGTTACAGCATAGGTAAGGGTAAAACACATTTCACAATTCTCAAATTCTGCAGATCACACAACACTTGTTCTCTCCAAAAAAATGCGATGATAAACTGAACGCCTTCATTAATTCTTTCGACGGCCCCTTCGGCTAGGGTGGATTCTGGTGCACGTTTTATGGTACCCTATGAAAGGAACTCAGAAAAAACCCAGGCCCCCTTTTGTAAAAGGCGTGCACTGGATGGGGTAAAGTTTCGCACAGACTATGAGATTCTCTTTCTTGGTTTCCGCGATGGGACCGAAACACCCAAGGCGAAAGCGTCTTATTTCCCAGCCGATTGCTTTCTTTCGTGTATCCATGTATTCAGATAAAAACACTGCTGTTACGACGCATAAGTATTCTCTGTTTAGGGTATCAAATGAATAGATAAATACATTTCATAGTATGCATTGACAAAAAACTACTTTTCCGCCCGAGAATTTTCCCTCTGCGCGCAAGAAAAAGCAAGAAGCCTGGCCCAGCGGCGCCGTAATATTTTTTCTTAAGATCAAAACATTGCAACTCGCTTCAGAATTGATGTTAGTTAATTATTTTTTCACCAAAAATAACTTTGTAGTTTTCTTCATATTTGATACGCAGCATATAGGGACCTACGACGTAAGAAACGTAAGTTAGTAAGCGACTACTTTTTACCTTGCAAAAATCAAAATTTTCTTGTCCTAAAAGGTGTTACGTCGGCATAACAACATTTTAACTCAATATTTGTACAATTAGTGAAGATCTTCAAAGAGAAAATTGTGTGAAGAATTTTGTGCAGAAGATTCAATTCAATACAAACAACGGTCAGGCAGAAATTACGAGAAGAAGATAAAGTAAAAGAATACACGTTTCTGACGGAAATTTAAGGAAATTATTTGTATAGCTTTTGTAATAATTTTTATCGAAAAACTATTGGCACCAATGAATGCAGCATCTCATTCTACATTATAATGCAATTTTTAATCAGTGCATAACGCAACATTAATTTTCGTGCTGTTATTGACAACACCGCGCCCCTGGCCTTATGGAGATTAACATGGGAAATGATTCTCCATAAGAGCCCATACTGTCAACTAAATGTGGAACGCTCTAAGTCCCCTCAAGGGTAAATGTAAGAGAGAGGGCCGAAGGGATTCGGGCCCCCAGAAATATGTATTAATGACCGTCACTACATCCTCGTTTAACTCGAAATCTAACAAATAAAACACGTCCTGATCTATTAACACTTGGGAAGAAAGATGAAGCAGAGAGAAGTTAACCTAGCAATGGCCTCACTTCACAACACAAGAGAATACGAATACGGCAACAAGATAACGAACTACTTGTTTTTTTTTAACTCTGTAGGAGCAACGACACATAGACACACACACATTTATAGAGAGAAAGTCAGAATTTTTTATGCGTACTCTTCAATGAAATTACAGTTTTAAGTCCGTAAAAGGAAGCAGGTAAAATTCAACACGCGGTCGATTTTCATATAAATATGAAACTATTGCCCAAATCTTAGAGATGAACGATACAATGACTCAGCTCCAGATTCCACGGCGTAATGCTAATGAGACGAGGTACCAAGCAACTGTTAATTCCACTCGGGGATTATGAGAATGTTTCAATAGCATAATAAGGAGCAGCAGAGGACGTCATGGATTCAAGCGTGTAAGAAACGCGGATCCGATTAGTGCAGCCACTAAAGCATTCGCTATCTAACTGAAATCAAAATGGAAATTCGATGATCACAAACGGACCAGCATCTAAACCAAGGTAGCATATAGAGAGGATAACTATTCGTCCCTTGAATGAGTTGCCAAACGGAATACAGTTCAGCTCACGAACGAAGGGCACACATCTTTACCTCGATAGCACAAAGGAGCTCAGAGAACGGTTTGGCAGCCTTAACGAATACTCCTATAAGCAGTCCATAGCTGAACAAGCTTCTCACAACCTATAACCCATAGCAAAGGAATTCTCCGAAAGAATCTTTGGTCATCGGTGCATTTACCATGATATGAAAAACAAAAAGTGGTAATCCATTTGCAGGCTAATGAGTAGGCCGACGAGAACGTCTCCAATGTCGCAGAGGTCGTTCAAGCCTATTTAGAGCAGTTTGCAGGTTGAAAAAGATATTCTGATGAGTCATCAGCCTAAAATCAGTTAAAGTTGTATTCGATAGCATTTCAAGATTTTAACGCGCCTGGAAGGCATGCACACCTCTCAACAAAACGCGAGTGTTTTTTTTTTAGTTGTCCTAAGAAAAATTTTAATAGGCATGAATAGCGCACGCTAAACATGAGAGAATTGCAAATCAAACTATTGAAATAAAAACTACATTCATTATTACAATTTTTTGTTTAACCTAAGAATCTTAGGGGGCGATCGACCACAAACCCTTTTCTCTCAGTTCGTAATTACTAGTAGGGGAAAAAAGTTTTTTCATACGGACGATTTTAAATGTAGAATAAAACATCTTTTTACATATAAAACGTTTATAATTTTTTCCTTTACTGAGCTTCATTTTCACCACGAAAGGCATGTTTTCTAATTATTTATATTTTTATCATTCCTGCGGACTATAACTGAGGAATGACCTTTTCCGAGGATAAGTTTTTAAATAAAATATATTGAAATATACAGTAACATTGTTGCATTCAACGAGAAATGCGACGCCCGTAAAATCACATGTCAAATCTCACTATCCGCTGTTTCGAAAAAGTAATTCTCGGGGACTCTTTATATTAAAGAACCAATAAAAAGATAGAGGGAATGAAGTCATTTCATGTAAAAATACTCTCCAGTTAAAATACCTTGTAACTGCTATTAGTTGAAGTTGCTCGACATTTAATAGGAAAAAATTCAATTGTTTATAAAATACGAAACATTTTATCGACGAATATTATGGAATCATTCGGCTTTTGCACTACCAGGACGAACTAGGACTACTTTTTAATGTAAATACGTTTTTCAATCCGAGGATTTAATGTTAATATAGCTATCAAATAATAATAAAAACTTAAGCGGCACACTTTTTTTGTCGACGGAGCTGTTTCTTCCTAGTTATTGGGTTCCCCGTCATTTAAATGATTGCATGTTGGAATCTACAAGGGTACGTTCAGTTAGTCTCATGCAGCATTAATTATTGGATTTTATTCGTTTTGATATACTTTTTATTACCTTGCCTTCTAATTTTACAGCTCTATTAATGCAAGAAATAACAGATAGGATAGGAAAGTTCCTTAAGTTTCTACTATGAGGAAGAATTTGAATCGCAATATGTTACATCACGGATTACAAAATGTTTTTAACCATTAATCTCCAAATCGTTGATTGCGACCAAACCAGGATTTAACATACATCACGAAAAAAGTTGACAGTAGGTTGTCTCTTACCGGAAAAATATTAATATATAACTCCATAAAAAAACAAAAGACTAATTTTTTGTCCCCCTACATTTTCGTATTGAATTACTTAGAGCCTGCGTCTTGAATTTTCTCTGGGTCTACGTCAGATTCTTCACTGCACATTTTCAAACCCATAATGGCCATCACTTTTCCCATAAATATATATGTACGAACGTAAATGATCTATCCACAGAAAAAAATAAAGCAACATCTCCAACAGCCTCAAAAATGTTCATAAAAACTGTTCATACCAAAATTCCGTCAGGTTGACTTAGTTAAAGGCTTTCGGCTGTATGGGATTTCATGACTTCAAGTGGAGAGTTAAGTTTTTCAAGCTACGTATGGTCTCTATATCACACTTATTGCAGTAATGCTTTTTTCCATTCATGACCAATTTTTGTAATATTTTCTTCGGCGAATGTTGGATAAAATTTGGCAAGATCAAAAACTAGTGAGACATGATGAACAAATTGACCAATAAGTATACATTGCTGTGTAACATGTGCCAGCATATTGCGAATCATTGATGCTATTTTTAATGACAAAGGCACATTTTTTAATTTAAGATATTTTTTACACTTCCCTATCGAAACACCAGAAATTTCTGATGGCTCCGAACGTAATAAGCTGGGGATAAGAAACCAATGCTCATGTTTCACTCTTTAATTGAAATTTGAGTGAATGTTGCAGAATTTTTCTTAGGAAAACTCAACGCTTTACTAAACCATGGATTAAAATCTTTTTTATTTCGGAATTCCTAGCAAATCATTTATTTTTTTACAATACAAAAGTCGTTAGGTACTATTCGTTTTTACCACCTCTCTTGTAATGTAATTCATTGAAGATTATCGCTGATAACTTGAAGCCGAGGACTGAATTTAGTGAAAGAAATGCGCGACTACGTGTCATCAAGAAAAACCTATGTTCGCTGTTTTTCATCCTGCAGTAGGAAAACTGAAAAGGGAAGTCCTTCGAATTTCACCGCCGGATCTTGTTCAAATTTTGCTAGGTGATACGAAAGAACACCCAAGGAATATCACTGTGTATCAAGGAGTTGTGCTGCGGGTTGCACGCATTCAGGCGTTTTCCTAGCACATACTTACCGTCGCTAATACATATCTCGAAAAGTATTGAGCGTTGGCGGCTGAAAAAACTACTCCTCATGGGTAACCATTTCCTATCCCCTAGCAAATTTTTGAACGAGATCTGGTGGTGTCACTTGATAAACTTCCCTTGTATGCGTTTGTAAGTGAACCATATCGAGTCCATTTTTCGAAATTAAGGTGTTCCTTTAGTCAAAATATTTATAGCAAAGAATTTTGACCATAAATGTGCTAATGTAACTATCCTGAAGTAGTAAATTTAGTATCCAAGGAGGTAGGTATAGAAAATTTTTGCGAAATTCAACAGAAGGAAACTCATTCGCCTAGGGATCCGAACCCGGATCCTTCGATTTCCGGCCGAGTGCTTTAGCCAGTTGAGCTACCGAGGCGTCAATCCATTTACTTTGGCCTGGACGCGAATATGAATTTTCCTACTTTTTCCCGAGTGCTTCAATATCTTCAAGCCACCAACACTTCCCCGTGATAGGAGTTGACATCACTGACCTACACATCATTCCCCTATGGAAATAAAAATATATATTTAAGAAGTGGATATTCACCATCGGAATCAAGCAAAATTTCGCACTGAAGCCAAGGAGCAGATAAATCAAGGAGGTGACGCAAGCGTCGTTACAGGGGAGAGGGCAGCAGCCCCAATAAAATGTACGTTGCTCACATGCTGGACACGGTCAATCGATGATTACACTTGGGTCCTGCTGCTCCAATAAAAATGCTGATTACGCCCATTGTAAAGTGATCTAAATTTTTAGGAATGAATGCGACGCAGGAAAATTATATGGGCTCGAAATGTAGAGCAAAAAATGCTCTTTCTCCTTGCGAATGTTCCCATTGTTGGCGTGTATATGAATTGCATCAGTAACTATCGACCTATCAAAGAAAAACAGACAACATTTCAACCACGATGTGCCAGGAGGATTGTTGGGAAAAGTAATATCGCCGCAAATCCATGTAGAGGAATAAAATAGCCGACAAGAATAAAATTTCTCGCGAGCGAATGGCTGCATCGACTATTCCTTTTCATCCATCTATCTAGATCGGGTCACAAAGCCAATCTGTCAGTGCCCCCTTATCAGAGATGTGAAACAATCTTCGAGCTGACCTCAACACGGATTCCCCCCCGCCAAGAAGATGACCTTTACACAGTTTTCATTTCTGCTGCCATCCAACAGGCGGCAGCGACGTACACAAACCCAGAGATCGCTCGATGTTTCGTAACACTACGGGACATCATAAAGTGTGTCCTTAATAAATCAAAGCTATAAAAATTAGTACGCCAGATTTCGGAGGAGGAAAGAATCATTACGAATACTTGCAAATAGAAGCTGTTTCCTTCAATCATCTCCAACTTTTAGACATCATATTTTCAATGTGAACAAACCAAACTTACAAGCGTCCATGAGAATTATCAAAGGTTATCAGGCACTTGAAGTGAATCCTCTCGTTAACATTCAATGTTATCCACAGTAACCACTGATGCCTACAATGAGAAATAAACATCCCTGTGTATTATAAAAAGAATATATTTTATACGTATGGCCGTCATTTGCTAAGTTTGTAAAGAAGAGGGGAGTATTATGGACAAGGAAATCCCACAACACAGGCGCGGAGACGAGGATAGGACTATTTTTAAGAATTACTCGGCCTCAGTACCGAAATTACAGAAATATAGGCTCAAGAAAACTAAATAAAAGAATGCTTAAGTTAAGCGGTTCGAGAAATATTTTTTTTCTGGCGGTTCCGCTACTCCTTCATCTGCAATTAATCATCTCCAATAGGATTACAAAATCTATGAATAATTTGTAAAAAACAGCGTCTCGAAAGAGGAAGCATGACTGGATTATTATCCAACAACTTTTCAATGACTTTGAAACGTCGGGTAGGAACAAGGGTAGCTTTACTCTTGATTAGTTTCGGAAACGCAATATAATAAAATAAAGGATCAACATCTTATTAAAACTATAATTCCCATCAACTGTAAGACTTTCCTCTACGAGACAATAAAGGGAGGCGGGTCACAATTCTCTTCCCCCCCTTCTCTCAACCATCTCCTCCTAAAGGCGAAAAGCCAAGAAAAACTGCCTCCTTTTTGGGTTTTCTTCGTTTTGGGTGAATGAAATTGCCCCTACCAGTTTATTAAAAGGGTTTCACGGAATTGAAGTTTCAGCTTCAACAAGCATTTCATATTGAACTCCTGCTAAATATTTGGACGATGATGAGTGACTACCCCTTAGTGTATTTCTACAGGGACATTACGTGCTGTTGAGGAGGGTAGGGATTTAAGGAGGTTAGTGGGAGTTAAGGAGGCGGTAAGTAGACCAATTGTTCGTGAAAAGAAGTGCCTTCATGAGCGAATTATGTTATAATGGTACATAAATGCTTGAAACCGTTTCCAGCGTTCACTGCGAGCACAAACTGTTCTCTCATACAAATTTTAGAAAAAAAAACTATCAGCGAGAACTGGTGGGTTAAAAAGTTCCACGTATCCCCAAAATACAAATCTCCTATGGCTCAGGTAAAACCAAAGGCCTTGAATGCCCAGGGAAAGGTCAGCTACCCTCGATTGCTAAAACCACCATTTTCCTCAGGGGAGGAAAGGTTAAAAAGAAAAGAGTCGAAGTAAAATTTAATGGCTAACACAAACTAGGCAGAATAGAAAAAATATCTAACGCCGCGGAGACATCCGCAGAAACCAGGACCGCCCAGAGAGCGCGTGGGAAATGCTTCCACCCCGGAGGCGGTTTGACCTTCCGTCCGCGACGGTGCTCTTCGGGACGGCAAAAAGGAGTGCGTCAACAGTGGCCAAAACCGTTCAATTTGCCTCCGGGATATTTTTATGCCTAAAAGCCCGAGAGAAAGGCAATACAACGTACGCAAAACAAACCACAATTTTCGCATTTTGACACCACTCCCATGATAACGGGAAAACAGCACGTCGCATTTTAAAGAGTGACACTCGAAGATTACCTAGACACAAGAGAAACAGCGCATATAAACCAAGAGCAAAAAAAAACTTCATGGAAAGGAACACATTTGAGAGTGAGATCAGTACTCATGTTCAGACTCACCCCCATGCCCACCTATTGCAAACGCATTAGCGCTATTCTTCGGCATGGGAAATTTTTACACACTGTCACCAGTCGAATAAAAAAATTTAAAAAAATATGCACACTTACCCAGGGGTTCATCAATATTCAGATCCCGCTTGAGCCTGATGTTATCCGGAACGGCATGATCGGTCATCTCGTCCAGAGTCTGCAATTATTTAAAATGTATTAAGGGGTTCCTATCTATCCCATCCCATCTATTCCCACATGACATACACAAACATTATTTTTCCATCAAGTATAAGCAACTCACTTTGAATCCAAGGAGGTCCAGCATTTCAATTTGATCATGTTCTCGAGGTCCTATGTGGCGCGACTGGAATTCTGCACGTTTCGGAAATAATTTTTCAAAGGCCGACGAGGATTGAGACACCACGGAACAGCTGCGTTTCCCAAAAACCCTGAAAGCCCTCAGACTTTGGAGGACCAAAGTCCTTCCGCCTACTCGGTGCATGGCCATCGCTGCAAACCTCGAGCGGCGAAAGAATGAGAAACCCTTCTCCTCAGGGAGAGGTTACTTACTCAAGAGATAGAGATGAGCTACGTCACGGGCGAGCCGATGCGAGCGATTGATATGAATGGTATGAGAACGGAGAACTGGTCTCCAACAGGCGGCAGTTTTGAAGACGTAGATTGAGGAAGACTGAGCAGAATGAATCGGTTTCAGTCAAAGATGCCTGTTAAAAAGCAAATCGTACGAGTACTCAAAAATTGAACGGTCACAGTGGCGCAACTTCTACGCTCTCTCTCTATAAACGAAGGCTGTGAACCAACACACTCGGAGACGAAAGCTCAACTGACCGCTCGAAATCATCGTCTTCCAAACAGCACCGGCATTTTTGACATCTGTTCCACATGAAGCGGCAGCTCCTACCAGTAGAATAGGTC
Organism: Ischnura elegans; assembly: GCF_921293095.1. NCBI lineage: Eukaryota > Metazoa > Arthropoda > Insecta > Odonata > Coenagrionidae > Ischnura > Ischnura elegans. The sequence goes on from NC_060246.1 coordinate 29,237,845, forward strand.
TTAGGATACGAGAAAGATAAAGTGAAAAGAAGAAAGTCTAGCGAAGGTCTTACCAGATGATAAAAAAAGGTAAGCGGCCAACAGCTTAACATTAAATTCCTAGGATGGATGACTCGCATTTAAGTGTTCTCCCTGGTATGGCCAACTAGGGAGTTGAATTTCAGCAGAATCACCATTCCTACGGCGATATTAGTCAGGCCCCTAGAGTATATTCCTCAACTCACACCACCACCTTAATATGACCTCTCCATACCTAATGAGTTTTGGAAATCAGCAGCAGATCAAGGGCGGTAATTACCCTCTCCAAAGAAAAGAGAAAAAGTATTTTTTCTGAGGCTAGTAACGAAACAGTTGAAACCATAATGGCTGAAGAATTAAGTCATTAAATACACACTATGGCAAACTTGGGAGTTCCTCGTTCGAGTCCTGGAAAAGGTAAATGACTTTTCCTCCAAGGAATTTCTTCACCTAATGTACAGTTGTAGCGTCATGTGTGCCGTGTGCCGTTCTCCATTTATGTTCACATTATTATTCCACAGATCATATCAGGATATATTTCGTGCATCAACAATTGATTAACCAAATTCACGATTCCAGGATAATTTCAAAACTTACAGGCATTTTGACAAACCAAAACATCATTGCTTTGATCCCAGGCTCTAACCATCAACTTTGTTTATGCTAAGTAAGAACCAATCATGGTACCTATTGATGATTCACAGTAATGAGGAAATGATGCTTGTATGCCCGGAGATGACTTTTGAATGTTACATATGTAAGAAAGATGCATTGCACGATTTTTTGTCACTGAGTACACAGAGCCAATGGCGTTTTTCAGATTACCATCTGGTGTTGCCTCGCAACAGGGTGGCAAATGTTGAATACCCTATTCTAACAAGAGCTGCCGAGTGTGACTGAGAGAAGACAAACAAGAACTCGCTAGCGTCTATGACTGGCCTACCAAAACACCATGGCTGTCTACTGTGGAGGAGATTGGCAGGGATGGGCACTGGGAATCATATTTCCACCAACAGAGATTCTCCGAGACAGAAACTTGTGGCTTGTTTCTTTTTACGTCGTTTCTTCTGCTACAAATGGAAAAACTGCCATCATGCCCTCACCTGTATCCATTTTCTGACCTTTTCCTAAGTCTTCTTAATATTTTTCATTCTGGTTTGGCTTGGCCATTGACAAATCCAGAGATGACCGGATGTTTGGCACTGATTTGCAACATTTTCTACTTTAAAGAAGAAAAATGGCAGGAAAATAGCTTGAAAATGCTGTTTCTTTTTTAACCAACAGATATTTTCAATATCTTTTCAAAATCAAGTAAATTGATACCACAAGGTGATGAAAGAGAATCAAAGATAAATGTATTTTCATAAAAACTCATTGACACAGCAAATATGATATAATATCTAGCAATGAATCCCTTCTGTGAAAAAATAACTTTCTGCATCTAAAATATTTCAAAGAATCAATATGCATAAGATAAGGTTAAGTGCTCATCATAAAAGAAATAATTAAATAAAATTCTGTAAATGATGATTTAAAATTCAGAATTGAACACCCACGACTTCTATAAATTTTGAGCCAATATGTCGTTAGTGCACACATAGTACCACCTAATGATGAAATTTCATGGGTTTCATTTTGGGAATTAGTCCTTAAATGCAGTAAAGATTGTCAAACATCACAGCATTCCCTTAATTAACTTTATTGATCAACACATAATAGGTATGCATACATTTCCATATGCAAGAGAAAAGACTAAATTTAATGCAATCAATCCATTTAAGATAACAGAACTAACAAAGAACAACTAACACTCATGGTACATGAAAAATAACAAAAGAAAGTAATAATTACTTTTCACTAATCACAGTTTGAGAAATATCTTTAAAATAATAGATATACATTTAAACAAAATTTTCAAGTTATAATAACCTAAGCCACAACAAATGCACTTATTCTCTGAATTAAGAGAGATTCATGAAATAAAACTATTTCATCACAAAAACTTCAACAATTTACACAATTTTTGCAAAGATGAAACACTGAAAACAGCTTCTCAATAAAGAATAAAAACAAACACATTCCTTTTTGAAGAAAAGTATATGCCAGCCCTTAATTCTTTTGGTGAAGACGAGGCAGCTTAGCCCGTTTGGACAGGCCAAGCCTAAGAATTTTAGACACACCATAATTTTTCTTTGGATATGAAGAGAGACATTCAGGATCAATATCTTGAATACTTCCACTTGACTCAGGTGCCCTTTCTTCTAAGCATAGAAATTATTGGAAGAAAAAGCACTTCTTCAATTATCATCAAAATCAGCACCAGAAAATAATGACACAAATACCAAAAACTAAGATTAAAAACAGTGACTCAATACTTCTACATGATAAAACAACTTGAGCACAGAATAATATTTTTTCCTGGTATTGAAATACTTATCGCAAAAATTCAGTGTTCTATGAATATTACCAGTTTTGAGGCTCCCTCATATTATCATCATTGTAATAGGTAAGCCACCTATTACAATAAATTCATGTGAAAGCCAGCACACAACTTCTAGTGCTTAAACCTACACTCCCATTCCCCCTCACACAATTCTTTTCTTTAATTCATCAAGCAACCTCCCTTAAAACAATGCATGATCTCCATTATCTTCTCCCCTCCCCTATGACACTTACATGTAATCCTAAAATATAGGGACAAATATATGACTGCCTTTTATTTCTTTATCCATATTTGAGCTCGATCATTAGTTTCAAAAGTTCACATTACAAAATTGATTTCCATTTAAAATCAATTCATTTGTGCAAAGAAAAAATTTCAAAGATTTTTGTGGTGTCTGGGGAAGAGTTTTAGGTAAAGATGTCATTTATTTACTCCGTATTTTAAGGAAGTTTTAGGTAAATAAATTATATAACTTTAATTTTACATAAAGTACCTGTATGTAAGACTTCCACATGAGGAACTTTTTGGTCGACATGTTCTTTCTTCCCCACTCCATCATATGCATCACAAACCTCTTCCCAATCATTTTCAGATGATATTTTTGCAAGTTGAGCAACATTTTTTGAAGAAGTCTCCAATCCAATATTTTCAACAACATTTTCTGCAACTGAGTCATTCTCAATACATAAATATGAAGATTGTTTCTTATGATTAAATATATGTTTCTTTCCCAAGTCATCATCACACTTTGGAAAGATGTCATTTATGAGAATTTCATTTGTGATATCTTCACTAAATGGTTTCATTTTTTTCTTCTTAGGGACCAAAGTCTCTAAATTTAAAGCTTGAAGTTCTCTTTTTCTTCCAGAAAATTTTGAGTGCTCCAAATTGCTTACAGGGAGCAAAGTACTAGCCAAGCAATCACAAGAATGAATAATATTCAGGAGTCCACATAGCTGAGTTTGACAACCTGTGTCAACAAATTGTGAGCATTCACAGTAAGATTTATTTTCAGGGGGCAGGTGCTTATCGAGAACATTTTCTATGTACATATCCAGAGAAAATGTGGAGCCATCGGAAATACCACTGTTCTTGATCATCCCATTTGTATCACTCTCGGCTGTTTTTGACTTTACAAGTGATATTTCATCTTTAGTTGGCATCTGATCTCCTTCCACTGGAATCTCTTCAGTTCCATCTGGTACAACCTGATGATCTTCATCATCTATTAGCTTTCTTTCAAAATTCACAAACGATTTTGTCACTGCATCCGATAAATTGTCTGCAGTATATTTTTTAACAGGATGTATATCAAGCTCCTGAGGATGGCTATTCCTTAAGCTTCCATTTTCATGCACAAAATTTGCATTATCACCTTCATTTTTAGTGCCATATTCAGCCTTATCTTCCTCTGCATATGTATCCTTTGTAAGACTTATGGCATTACCTTTGTCTTGAATAGCATTAAGAGAACCGAAACCATTTTGCTTGGGTGAACAATCAACACAATCAAACTTATCATGATTGGGACCATTCAATGGATGTGATATAAAGTTACCCTTATTATAAAAAGCTGATGATGGTGATGATCCTGAATTTTCCCCTGAGCCAGTTATGTGGTCTTCATCACATTCAAAATTACTGGCATCTGAAAAACTCATGACAGGTGATTCACTCAATAATTTAACATCCTGAGGAGAACTCAAAGGCCCAAAGGTAGATTGGTTTCTGATTATATCATCACTTTCAACATTCTCATATTTGGCATTAAAACATAGCTCTGAGGCAGATGCATGATTTAAATTATCATCATCTCCATTTACTTCCTCTAAAATTAAACAAGTTGGCTGAGCATGAAGAAATTTTCCAGCTACAGAAAATTCTGGAGACATAAAACAAGGGGTGGGCTTCAAATTTTCCTCAATATTTTGAATTTCTTCCCGTACATCATCCTCAGCTCTATCACCCTCTAATGAGAGTTCAATCCCATTCGGATCCTCTAAAAATTGAGAGTCATCCACTGAATAATCTCTGATAAGCTCAATACCAGAAATCAAATAATCCTTCTTTTTTTGAGGTGAAAACCAACTGCCTTCATGGTCCACATTCATCTTTTGAACCCCATTAATATCCATTTTATCCGATCCCAGAGTATCATTCCGAGAAAATTCATTTGCATAAAGATTTAATGGAACAATTAATTCATTTTCTGCATCATTTTTTCCACTAACTTTTCCATCATCATGGTAATACTGGCTGAGGGCAGATTTTACTTCTTGTGATCTATTCAAGCTAAATGTATCGTTATTGATTTCCTTTTCTTCACCAAAATTATTTTCCTTCGCACAGGAAATTTGGACAGGTAATTCATCTGGTTGCCGATTTATTGAAGTAGTTTGACCTAGCTTTTCATTACACTCCTCCACTTGTAACTCATCCATTAAAATGGATTTACCACAATCAAATTCCCTGCAGATTTCATTGACAGCCTGAGATCTGACGCTTTCCTTTCTATTGTTTTCTAAATTTTCATTGCAGAATTTAACATCATTCTTCACACAATCAAAATTTACAGAGCTACTCATCAACATGACACCATCTTTTTCACCCGGAATTTTATTTTCCATATTAGGTTTAAGGGTATCCACACCATGTGAAGAAACTTGTGATTTGGAGAGACTGCTATTTGCATCACCACCCATATTTTTAGTTTCAATAACCTCTCCATCATTATTATCATTAATATGGGCATCTGATTTCTGGTTATCAATACAATTTTCATGCCCAGTAATTTTGAAGCCCTCTGCATTAAAATTGCTGGTATTGTCTACAGAGCATTTATCAACACCTGCCATTTCAGAGATGATTTCACCTTTCTCGCTTATGAATTGGGTCTCATTAAAACGGCTTTCCTTCTGCATCAAAACGATTTTCTCTTTGACAGGGGCAACTCTTTCAACATCATGCACAGGTAGGTGATTTCTATTATCCTCTTCGTCATTTGGCCCAGTGGCAGTCTTTGTTGAAAATTCATTTCCAATTGCCTCAAAAACCTCAGCACCACAACGATTAGTGTTTATTTCCACTTTCTTGGGTACCAACCTCTGCAGGGAATATGTATCAGGCAAAACAGTTTTGTCAAGAGTGTCTTTATCTCCTGAAACTGTTTCAATGAAATTTTTAGAGGGACCTTTATCAGCCAATATCATAACAACATAAGGTGTCTTTGTATTTTCAGGGATACTATTTTCAGTGTCTATTACCCCAATACATTCCCCAAGATAGGCCTCCTTTTGCTTCATAGATGCACTAGTCACAGTATCCTTTTTTACGCACATATCATTTGCATTTTCAGGGAGTACTGAGACAAATGTCGCCTTCAATTCATTAGAGCAATAATTTTCACCGGAAGATAAAGGGATATTGAGAGACTTTCTATCAATCTCTTCCCAAACTTGAGCCTTCATTTCTTCATCACTTAATAACTGCTCATTTACTTGGCCAACTAATATTTCCATATTCTCAAACTGATAGGCTTCTACATCCTTATTGGGTTCACGCATATTGACATTAGAACTTTTTCCAGGAGATTCCTCAGAATGCTCATCTCTTTGGCTTCCCATAGATAACTCAATTCTTTCACAATTACTTTTTCTTGGCTGATTTACAACTAAAATACCACCCATTTCTGTTTTTTCTCCACTTGATACTTCATCACTTCTTTCCAGGATACCTTGATGCCTGACTTCTTTCTCTTTTGAGGATTTTTCCTCTCCTTCATGATCTTTCATCCCAAGATGGATCAAGACTGGCCCAATTTTTTTCACAACTTCTTCATTTGAATTCACTCTAGCTGCCATGTCCTCCGGTTCACCTCTGTGCTCTTCATAATTTTTCTCAAATGTTTCATCACTTCTTTTCATAAAGGAGCATTCGATTGCAAACAATTCAGCTTCTTTTTTTGCCATGATACCATCCACAAGACTCTCAATTTCATTTTTCAAATCATTGTCTTTCATTGAGACATCCATATCGATATCATCTTTCAAATATATTTTTGGTGGCTCCGCAGCACCAGCCTCATTTTTCTCTAAAATTTTTGAGACATTTTCCATCTCTTCACCACAGTCTTTTCCACTCAAAATATCAGAATTGTACTGGATAGGAGGAAATTGGCCATCACTCTTTATCTCATTATGATTTTCCTTTACAAATTGTTGCTTTCCAGCCTTGCTATGAATGCATGGTACTTCCATAGCAACATTTTCCATCTTTCTAAAATAATTCAATGGAATACTTTTCTCCATTGCTTTTTCTCCTAGTACATTCAACTCTTCCACAGCTTTTATTCCATCACTAACTTTATCGTTCATCTCCTGATTAAAGTTAGTAGTTTCAACCATATTATAGCAGTGACCAATTTGTTCTGCCTTCTTCCCATTATCGAGTCCAGAGCAATTTCCTTTCTGATCTGATTCCATACTTTCCCTATTGGGGAGTATCTCCATTGTTGACATCCTACCAACCTGAGAACTTTCTCTGGTACATACTCTCTCTTCAACACCTTTTTCCATTTTGCATAAATACTTATCCTCTTTTGCTACTGGTGATGAATGAGTGTGGTGTGGTAGACTTCTTTGCAAGTCAGGGCAGCCTGATTTTCTCAGATTATTCATTAAAATTGGCACAGACTCAGTTCCTTGATTTTCCAATTGTTTCTCATATGCTGACTCATTAGGCAAATTCACTTTCTTGACATTTTTTAACCACCTCTGATGCAGATTATCAGCAATGGATTGAACAGTAGGACTGTGATATGGCATTAGATTTTCTCCAAGAGTGGATATTTCCTTTCCTGTTTTCCATGAGACCCCTGCAAGAAAATTTCTTTCCAAAGGCTCTGAGCCACCAAAATATAACATACCTTCTCCAATTACAGAAGGTTTGCACTCTTTGTCACTAATGATGCCCAATCTACTTTTAGTTTCCCTGTCAGGGTCAGTCATTTCAGTTTCCCTGCTATTCTTTACATGCCGTAACATAGAATGAGACTCCATTAGCTCCAGGTTTGAGATATTTTTATCAAATATTGATACACCATAGGAGAATTGAGTGGGTCTCTTGACTGCATTTTGAGAGGCTATTTTACAAATATCTTCAGCAGAGTTTTTGTGGTCCTTGTGGGTAGTGGGAATAGATATTTTGTCATCAGAATCAACTTTATAACTACACAATATAGACTCTTTCCTATTAGAACATTGATCTGCACCTTGAAACGCAAATTTATGATATTGTCCGAGAATATTGTAAGAAGAGTGGTTATCGAGAAGACCTGAAGAACATGATGGGCCCTGATGTGGACCCGTTTCTTGTCTAAACTCAATTATTTCCGTTTCCTTATTCTTTTCCAGTCCCATTGCACTATTGTGAAAGTCATCATTAATTGGATGCACATCCTCAGCTTGTATTGGGCTGATTCTACCACAGTCAAATTCTTCATTTAACATGGGAGAGGAATAATTTTCAGATTTGTTTTTACATGTATGATGTTCTTCTTCAGTTTTGTTTAATGTTTTATCACTGTCTGAGACATGTAACATCATGTTATCAACTTCATTCATCTTGCATTGACCATCTGTCATTTGCACAAAAGATACACCAGATAAATTAATTAATGCCAATAATTTTAAATGATCAGGTAATTTTCATAATGAAAAATTATAATACAAACCTAAGGTATTAAACAGAATAGTTTTGTTCAAAGATTGAAGGGTCTCTAATTGGCTTCCATTCATATTTATCCTAGATAACAAAATATGAGATTAGATAATGTTTCCAAACAGTATATAGATATAGATATGATATTTTTTAATACAAACTTTGTTTGCAGGTCAGTTAGCCCTAAGAAAACTAGTTTTTGAAAAATCTAGCTAAAATTTTTCCAACTAATGCTGGAGGAAAATAATGCCTGTACTCTACATTGAGGACCAGCTCTTGAAATTCAATGGGCTAAATTATGGCTTTTCAATTTCAGGTAAAAGAAGTATTTTACTTTCAGTTTACATAAAAGCAGAATTATGTCATCATCTATTTTTGCCTACATTATATGCCTAATGTATATTCTTAAACTTATTCTTTTTTGGGAATACATCCTGCCTCGGTTTCTCCTCCTCATTGATTGTCATGGATGGCAATAGCATTCCAGGAAAAAGAGAAAGTCTGGAAACATGGAGAGGGATGACCATAGCAAATGTAGGAGCTGTGTTTGCCGCAGTCTACCGGGTGAATGTAGCAGATACGTTCATAGCAGCAAAAGGGTTAAAATAGCTATTCTGCTTCTTGAACATTGATTTAATTTAATAGAGTTATTGACCCACCAACATGTAGTTAAAAAAAAATGATAGAGGAATGTAAGAGAGGTTCATGTGAATACATATTTTGCAAGAAAAGTCATCTTAAAACATTCTAATGAGTAATTACCAGAATTTCATTATGGTGGTACAAATTTTGATTTCGGGGATATTAAAAAAAGAGAAGTGCTGTAGTTTACTATGCATATTACTAAAAGCAAATTTCTTGAATACCATTCTTTACTCTACACCACTCAATTTTCATTTAAGTATGCTCAAATTCACGGAATTTCCTTGAGTTTCATGAAATATCCTACCAGGTACTACTCATGATAATTGGCCAGGATTGCATGTTTTTTAAACGATACCATAGTGTAAATTTAAAATGCTAAGGCAGGCTAGCTTCATTAGAATTAAAGGTGTAGATGAGGCATTGGCCCAACCAGATCCCAATCAAATTGACTTTACCAAATAACCACCTATTTGTACTAACAATTAGGACCATCAGCATGAAATCACATGCATGAAATATATTCACACGGACGATTTTTGACAGAGTATAATGAAAATCAGAGGAGCATATGGGTGAAGTCGAATTGAACACGTGAAAAAACGTACCCGGGAAGCAATTGGCCTTCTATGAAGAACGCTTTATCAAAACAGGCAAAATGAGGTATACATTGGGCAGATGAGCATACTTATCAAAGCAAAGAAAACGGACAGAAAGGTGAATGAAGGACTTATAGCAGCTGCATATGGCAGGTGATAATTGGCGTTAATTATAAGCATGGTACGAGGCTAAAAGCCACAAAATAGGGTCAAATGCCATCCGTAACTTACGTACCTAGACGTGAAAAAACAAATATGTTTACCTAGCTCTGTCTGGGCTCGCGGCACAATTGGTGGCTGAAGGTGGATTTCTTCTGTCCATTCTGAAAATAAAATACAATCAAAACGACATAAGTCTCAGGAAATTCAATCTGGTAAAGATACGAAAGTAAAATCTACTCGGTAGAAATAAAATGGTGATATAATAACATTACTGCGTACATATTACGAAATACGATAACTTAGACATTAAGATTAAATATCACAATTGTAAACATATAAAAACATCAAAAACTTCAATTACTTACTTCATTGATTTCCAAAATCAATCAAAGCAATTCTCTTGTTGACACTTTCCTCTGTTCAAAAGTTCGAAAATCAAGGGTTACTTATTAGTCAAAACAAAAGTTATAGATTCTATTCACAGTTATTAGCTTATAAAAATATTATTTTAGTGAGTTCAAAATATTAGCAATCATAAAAAATATCAAAAGCAAAAATAGCGTACAATCTAATACAATTTTTTAAATGGGTACTACTTATGACTTTATAAGCTTCCGAGAGGAAGTCGCTGACAGGCGAAAAACGCGCCAAACTTGAACATGTACTCAATGAACCCTGCATGTAAAACTTTAGAATGAGATTTTAATCCAGGTGAGTTTTATATGACTACTCTAATGCTGCCTATAAATTCATATCAGGAGATACCCATCATTATTTGGAAAGAAACATTGAAACTTTCAGTATGTAATAAGCCTAATTAGCCATTGCAATTATGCATTGAATATTATATAATTCATTAATGCATGCATGCATTAATCATATGATTCTAAGGAATAAATAGTAATTTTTAATAATTCAATCAATCAAGAAGAATGGTTGCTCTGCATAGTGTGCAACAATTTAAATATCGATTATTTAGTCAGTATTCCAAACCTGGTTAAATACCTAGATGGATAGGAATTGAATATTCCACCTCAAAATGCACCCTAATGAATGAATGGCAGCATATATCCATCAAGATTTGAAAGGATTAGGATAGTTTCCTTCATCGAAGAAAACGAAAGGCATTGATTGCGATTCGTTACCCACCATTACTGTTTTCATAATATACAAATTATTTCGTTATAGAAATCCCAGTTTAGACGAATGGCAACCGTCAATTTTAACCTCATTCGAAAAAGGCCAGATTGGCGCCCATGTGATGCCACTCCACATGACGTCACAGGGACCTAGTTTCTATACGAGTAGATAGGAGTTTTACATCGTCTGAGTTTACCAATGCATGCATGAGGCACAGAGTTCAGGGAAACGTCTTAATAATCACTTATTAAAACTGGCTAAGGTCAGAAAGTTTACTTTGTTTGACAGGGTATTAATAATCCTTATTTAAGGCAAGCGCTACCTGCTACCAGCCTGCATTGTAGCGGCGTTGATAGCCTTGCACCAAGGTGGCCTCACACATCAGCAGCCGGAACCAGAATGACTTCACATGGGCTTTTACCAGCATTCATCATCGCGTCGGGTTTTCGCACCCTTGAAAATTTCACTTTTTATTTAATCACAAAAAATAGATATAGTTATTTAAAAATCTAAAAGATTTTAGGTGAAATAAGTACTCCAGGAGTAATAATTATTACTCCTGTATTAATCTTTCGATTTAGGCAATAAAAAATTATTGGAAACCACCCTATTATTGAAACTTCCTATATTTCAAGAGCCCAACCTGCCTTTTTAGTGCTACGAATTCCTGACAGCTGCATGTTCCCCAATGCAAGACTGAGGACATTTATTCATTTTCCCTGTTCCCATTACCCCCTCTATGAAAAACAAACAGAAAATGCAGACAGCTGGAACAATAGTTTACAATAAAATCTAAATTACAAAACTAGAATTTTTTATTTACATATTGAACTAACATATTTACTAGAGATGGGTCGAATAGCAGATTTCTCGAATTCGAATATCGAATTCGAATATTAAATCATTGCTCGAATATTCGAATACCTCGAATTTCGAATACCTCGAATACTAAATGATGAAATCTGGTATGTTTGACTCGGCTGCCTATGCAGCAGGCAACACAAGATTTTGGGGAGTAATTTTGATTTCCTTTAAATGATTCGAACAGGATATTTAGCTGATTAATGAATATTTTAATTTTATGGAAACAATTGGGCATATTATTTATTCAACTAACATCGCTTTACCCCCACTCTTGCTGCCAAGTGCTAGCTGACAATCTGTGGCATTTTGCAAAATACAAGCTCTTTTCCACCGGATTTTCTTCAATTATTTTCAGTCCATCTTTGGGAGTTCTCACGAGATGAGAAGATGAATTGGAATTGCTATCAGGGAGAAACCAAATATTCTGAGAAAATATCCCTTTGTCTGGGACTGTAACAATAAACATTTATAGCACCACTCATAAATTGTAACTTGATATATATTTTCGGAAAAAAATACCGCAACTTCCGAGAAGCTCTGCTGCTCATATCGAGTTTCGCCAGAATGCTGTCTACGTCGTATTTTGACATTTATTTCTTTGCGTAAAATGCTTAAATAAACTCAGAAATACGTCGTGTTTGGTCTTATTCTTTTCGAAATCACGCGAACATTACTAATATTTCAACTCAATAAAGGTGTAACATCAATTGACGAAAGTCATTCTTAGACACCTTTTGTGCTAATAGATGACTCATGCAGCGGTTGACCTCCACAGAAATGGGGAACTTCGAAGCTGGTAGGAAAAAAAGGTCAGTGGGGGAGAAAAGGGAGGGCCGGAAACACGTTTCTATTGTTCTCGTGTGACTTGGTATTTTTTCGAAGCTAAGGTCTTCGTAATATGATCCCTGCGCGAGCTGTGACCTTTTTTTTATTTCGAAGAAGAGAAAAGCCTCAGAAAGGGGGCTAGTGTTGAATGGAGAGGGATATCGGATCTTGGGAGATGCGCTAATGTAAGTATCCCACGGTACTCACACAGCTGTTGACCTCCAGAAATGGGGAACTTCGAAGCAGGTAGCCAGAAAAAGGTCAGTGGGTGAAAAAAGGGGGGAGGGCGTGAAACACGTTTTTATTGTTCTCGTAACTCGATATTTTTTACGAAGCAGGGGTCTTCGTAATGCGATCCCTGCGAGAGCTGGGACCTTTTGTTTGATTTCGGAGAAGAGGAAAGCGTCAGAGTGGTTGAGGCAAGTGCTGAATGGAGGGGGATAGCGGATCGTGGGAAATGCCCTAAGGTTGCTATCCCACGGCACTGAGGTTCTCCTGGTGGGGTGAATCGGGGATTTTCGGATTTTTTCGCCCGACCATTTTCGGTTCCCCTCTTCGAACTCTTTTCACCGCTAAAATCCACGAATTTGATGTAATTCGTCAACTTGCGTAAAACGGCGCTGCGAGCACTAAATGACTACAGTTCTCTACATTTTTCCGAGTCAACTACCAACGACGTGCGTGCGACAGTGTATGACGCGAAATTCAAAGTATTCGAGGTATTCGAGGCGGCACTTTTCGCATAATTATTCGAAACCTCGAATATCGAATACTTTCTAATATTCGAGGTATTCGAGTATTCGCGGATACTATTCGCACATCTCTAATATTTACACCATAAAAACAAAAGTTACCTGAGGCTTTTGTGAGGGCAACCACTGGCTTCCTCTAATTGAATCCATTTCCTATCACAAATTTCCAACCAGTCTATCTTGCTTGAAATGGGAGCCAGATATGGAGCTCAATATGCTGATTTGCAACTGTTGATTACAATAATGAAACAGGGTGGGCATTGAACTTAATAGAAGGGCCAGGTTCGGAGAAGGCACCGTAAGATAGCAAGTTGGATGTCTGGTTTAACACTTAAAAAAAAAAAATCCTCCAGTCCCTCCACCCTCCAAGCCACTTCTCGTGACCCTCTCGGCATCTTCCCATTGGCCAGAAATGGCAGCAACATTTTACATTACACGTGCAACTTCCCATGATGACTGGGTCCCACGCCAAGATGTGGCAAGGTGTAAGGGGTGTCGGATATTAGAGCTAAACCTAAATGTGACACTGCATCCGGATCTGCTGTTAACCCAAGAGTGAAACCGAGCTAATGCAAGAAAGGCAAGCAGGCACTCTTACAACAGGCATTCTATAGCACCTATTATCAAAAAAGTAGCATAACTTTCCTGCTTGCAAAAATATATATGAACCAAAAAGCACCAGGATAACACTCAATACAAAAGGGCCAGGCTTACAGTGGGCCACTAGAGGCACCCAAAAGTGGACATTGCCGGCCTCTAGTTGCAGTGGCTGCCAGCAGTCCTGAAATTCTTCTCCTAGTGGGCATCACTATATCACTCCCGCCAGAAACTTAGCTGTTGCAGAAGGAATTAGTACTCAAGTGTTTATGCTTATAGTGGCCTATTAGGCACATAGCCTCAACATTTATTATTCTAGATCCATTCAATTTATTCTATATCTTTTCCCAACAGGTCTTTAACTTTTTCCATAGAAACAGCAATTTCCCTACAGTGCAATTGATCTGATATTCATTTTGATAAGGGACCAAGATTACCTGGCCAGAGGCATCAAGTATGAAATTTTATCAAAGCTCATTCTGACTCAGAGATGAACTTGCTCCATGTTGCCAGCTGTAGAGGCAATAGGCTTCACACTCTTGCATACTTAGGGTCCATATATCATTATACTCAACGTTAAAGTTAGACAGAAACTTAAGTATTTGATTTTTCCAATTCTCAATCCTTCATGAAAAGTAAAATCAGCAACTGGTCAATTCCTTCCAATTACAGCTAAGTTTCCAATTGTAAATAGCAAATGAAATAAACTGAACAATACAGATGAAAAACAGAAGAAGTAAAATTCTATAGCAATTATTTAAGAAACCATCAAGTCCCAATTTAAATAGCCATTTATGAAGATGAAATACATACACATGGGTTTATGAAGATCTAAAAATAGGTACAGAGAAACCAACTTAACTGCAAAATTTGGTGCACGGTGGCAAAAGGAATAACACTCCCAACCAGACAAGGAAATGGTCATAAATGATCTTTGGAGGGAGTGGAGATAGGGGGGGGGCAGTGGCGCAGCAAGGGGGGGGCAGTGGCGCAGCAAGGGGGGGGTTTGGGGGTTAAAACCCAGAGCTCAGAGAAATATTTAAATTTAATCCATTTTACTTAAAAGGATTGATATTACTTATAGAATAGTGTAAGGATTAATAAAATATCCCTCAGAAAGCTGTAAAACTCACCATTTTGAACAGTTTATTTTAAAATTCCATAATTTATTAATCTCGCACCTATCACTTATCCTGGTGGGTATCCCACACCATCTCACACCCCGGTATTAGGTAGTTGCACCTAAACCCCCCCAAGCCTTAATTCCTGGCTGTGCAGTTTGTTGAATAGATATTCATAACACTAAGAAAAAATTTTCTTTATACTATTGGTATTTTTTACCAAATTTTGCAAACTAAAAATCGTTCTCTGAATTCAACGCACTATTGCTTGTACATATTACGACATATATGTCATTACACTATTACATATTTAATCTTCTTGATTAAAAGTGCAACCAGAAGATATGGTTTGATCAAGTGAAAAAAAATGTGGTTCATAAGGACCACCAGCTAACTTAAAACTGCGGCTGCAGATTGATTAGGAAAAAAATGATTTTTTATCCACCTATTGTGCATAAAAATAGGTTTTAAAAGCTGGTAATTACAACAACTAAACCTCATCCCCTATTGATAATGACACAAGTGCATTGTAACTATATGACGACACTAAAGACAAAGGTACAAAATACCAAGTTTGGTCTAATTTAGCATAATAATCTTTCTTATCCATAACAATCAATATAAAATAGGAACATGCTTAAAAAACTAAGGTAACAAAGAATTAGTGATTCACAAGTCCTTGAACTATATTTATTTCAAATGTGAAACAAAAACAAGACTGAAAATACAGCAACTGTAGTTACCCTGGTCCCAAACAAATATCACAGCCAAATAGTTTTTAGGGATCCAGTTTCACATCTTATTGTGCACTATGTAAAATCATGCATGCATGATTACGAAAGGTTAATGCCAATGTTTGTGGTCCATTTACAATAAAACACATGATATAATGGTACTGGGCTAAAAGGTGAACTATATAACAGCAATTGAAGTAATGGGCATGTAAATGATTTTTATGATTACTCACTTTTCCTATATGATTTACAATAACACATCTTTTAACAATGACAAATGCTACTTCTCGAATATGAAATATGCCATCATTACTTATAATGATCAGCATTTTCTCATTTTAAAATTTGAAGTTCAAACTACCGAGTTGTTTGTTACATCCTTTCCATGAACTAAAATTCTTCATACAAACTAAATGTATGATTAGCACACCATCAAATATTATACCATAGATTTGGTTGGATTCCGATACTTTTTATCAGATAGTGAGGGCTCAATACAAATATTTACAGAATTCAATACAGGAAGTATCATCTTATGGACTTCTCAGTAAAAACAAAGAACAGTATGAATGAAGTTTGGTTGTTTAAAATGATTTTCATATTAAGAGCGATGATTAATGAGTGAATTATTGTACATTGGCACATATTTCATCACTGGTGTAAAAATAAAATAATCTGTAGATATGATTGGTCATTTTCACTATACAATATAAAAAAGTTTTTCAATAGTAGACTAGGAGGAAGCAAATGTTTGGCAGGAATCCGTTGATCATTTCTTAGAGATAGAACATACATTCACGATTTCATTCTTATATCGCACAATTGCACAACAATCTTGACGAACATCAATCGAAGCACAACAGCTACTATGTAATGTCATCTCAAATATGTCCAACAGACAAACAGGGTAACACCAAACATTCCATATTTTGACACTGAACTCATTTACAAGTCTTTGACATTATACCAGATGCAGAGGCATTCTCTTGATCAGCATGAATGAGACACTGGTGATAAGAGACCGCAGATGCATGACCAGATCGTCCACAAGTCAAAGGTAGCCCTTCTGTCCATTCATCCCGCACAGGGTCATACACCTCAACAACAGACAAAAATGTTTGGCCATCATATCCTCCTACAATTAGAGATCGTATTGAAAAAATATTTGAAGAATTAACAGTCCTTAAAATTATGTACAGCATACATATGTCATACACTAAACTCATATGCTTCCCTGAGAGAGACAAAGAACCTTTGTGATTACACTTTCACCCAGTGGGGGTCTCGTTGAAGTGAAGATAGAACGAGGTCACTTCATCTTTATTTTTACAGAATGTTTGGGAATGCCAATTTGCACATAATTTTGAATATTCAGGAATTTAAATAGTTTTCACGATTAAATATATTCTAGTAGCCTCCACAAGCGAAGATCCCAACTCCACCACTTCAAAAACAAGAAAGGCAGGAGAGGGGAAAGAAGGGGAAATAAGCACGCTAATCCAAGAAGTGTCATTGGCAGCCACAGCTACCACCTGCTAGGCGATGTACTTTTCATAAAACTTCCCTCACACAGTTAACTTCAGGGCAATTTTGCACACCCCCTACCATTGCTGGAGCTTTGGCAGCCGGTGTCTGAGCTCTACCGTCTACTATACATAACTTTGTGTGTGCTTTCATTCACAACACCTGAGACCTCGTGTCATTATTTTTCCGTTTATTGTAAATTTCATTTACTAGTACAGTGAGTCCTCGTTTAACGTTGTTGATTCGTTCCTGAAAAACTCGACGTTAAGCGAAACAACGTTAAACGATGCAGCATTTCCCATAAGAAACAATGTAAAAAATTAAAATTGGTTCCTAACAATCCATTTCTTCGTAAAGAATCCAGAATTTCCCGGGCGAGAATCCAAGGAGGCCAATTATCGGAGCCGTAACTTTAAGCAGACTTCGTGACCAATCGGGAGACACCTGAATCAGGCCAAAATGAATAAAATCTGAATCCGACACTCGGAAGCATGAGGATGAAGGGCGAGTCAATTTTCGTGATGATATGAATTCTGTAACCCGGCGGAAATCGCGAGAAACATTCATTACCGATTATATTCACTTCAGCATGATAACGGTTCATTCGAAACGAATTTTCATAACGAAAAGGCTGGGAAGAGGGCATTATTAAATGAAGCATAAAAACTAAAAAGAAAGTATTTTAATGGCGAAACATCGATATTTTCAGTAACAGAAGAAATTTTAATTGTAAAAATTCGACCTGCAAACCTAAAACTCGACCGATCTCACCAGCAGTTGCACCTTGTTCAATTATTTTAATAATACCAAGTTTTTGTTCTAATATCGCCGTTTTTTCTTCACGTCTGAAGAATCACCAGGATAGCCACTCTTCTTCGTGGACATTTTTTTCGGTTGGCACCAGAAAAATATACGGATAATGGGTAAATGAGGCGATAATTATTCGCTCAGATGCATATTTAACATACGCTACCCACGCCAACCTTTTCTGTCGAACGAAAATTATCAATCGCATTAATATAGCAATATTTACTGTACATCATATGCGCTTGCGTCCTATTCGCCATTCATTTTTTTTCGTCGCGCATTTATTTGAACAACGTTATCGCGAAGCAATAACGACGTTAAATGATGAAGGGTTTCAATTTTTGGACAACGTTATCGTGAAACAACGTTAAACGGGACGACGTTAAACGAGGACACACTGTATTCCTTCATTGAAGCTTTTGCGGGTCATTACATCTGTTGATGATGTTTTTCGGGTGTGCCTTGTTTACATTTCTTGTTTGTTTCCTAATGTTTCGTGGCCATTGCTGGTCACTTTTGACATGTTTCAATCTACCAACATACATACCGCTCTTTATATGCAAAAAATACTTTACTAACTGAAAATATACAAAATAAATTTACCAATCTAATTAGAGCAAAAATTTCGACACAGTAACTTGATCTCACAACGGATTCTTTCTTAGTTCACACAACCAAGATGATGAATGTTAAATGCATATAGCAAACTCTCGTTATTACTAAGTTCCCGGGACCGAAAAACCGGAGGTTTGTAATAACTAACTTCGTAAGAGAGTTTCATTCAGGAATCATCACAAAAATATACCTTGCCAAATTCCTTTTCTCTTCAATTTCCTATACTTCTAGTCACACTCCAGAATAGCTTCAGAGTCATGTGTATGATATACACCATTAAATTATGCACTAATACACTAATTGTATGTCCTTGACATATGAACAAGATGCGTTACAAGACCTAGTTTGTAAGTTGATAAATCTATGCAAGGCATCAAAAAGTGTGGTTATCATGCAGAATGCAACAGTGCATTGCAATTTTGCATTCACTCACGATTGTGAAGTGATCCAGCTATGCATGCGACGCAGCTGGAGGTGAAAAAAATTTGCTGTCCGCAGGAAAGAAGAATGGGCAAAACACTGAACGATTTCTGACGTCACAACAGATTAATTGATACTTTGTTCAGACTGTGCCCAAAGTATGAGTTCCTCTACGCCACACCATGCCGCATCAGCCAACTCCAAAGGCACCAAATTTGAAATTTCTGGCACGCTTGAATATTATGAATATTCGTACCTTTGAAAGTTTGTAAATGGAGTGTTCACAAGAAGAGGACTTACTGTACAGCCTATTTACCCGTGGTAATTAGTGGGTCACCATTATTCCACAAGAATGAAGCTTATTATATGATGTTGCATGGATACTGAAATATCTCCTATTAAAGAAAGAACCATAATTGATGCTATTGGGCAAAGTGCACAAAGAAAACCTTAACTTAGCGAAATGATTATAATGTAGTGTGGTGTATACCCCCCTAAACGCCATTGTTTATCCGAGAAACTTCAAAATAAAATTCATTTAATAACTACTGTGACCAGGTCTGAGGTTTGTAATTTTATAACGACAAACATTTTGTAATAATGTTTTTTCACTATAGATGGGATTAGCCTTTTCGTCAAGACCAATGATTTGCTTCATAAAAACGAGAACTTTGTAATAACATTGTTCGTATCAACGAGAGTCTACTGCATTTAAAATTACAATTCCGACAAATGATGCAGATTTAAAAAAGAAAAATTATGCTAAAACAACTTTCCTCTATCCTTGTGATTTAATTATTTAATTGCAAACACATGTGGATATAAAATCTCCATTGACAGTAACCACCTCAATGAATGTACCTAATTCTTAGTCTAACTCTAGAAAATTTAGTGAGAGAAAATATGAAAAAAAGTTAGGCACTTACCCATGGCATATAATTTTCCATCTAAAACTGTCACACTGAGAGCAGATCGAGCCACCTTTATGGAAGACACGAATTCCCAAATATTTTGTTCAGTATCATAACGTTCCACACTAGAAAGCTGATATTTACCATCATAGCCTCCAACAACATAAATATACTGATTTAAAGCAGCCATACCTGAAAAGTGCAGTAATATAAATATTTTCCATAACATTAATCATAAAAAACATTGTTACTAAAATATAAATAATTTGAGTACACGTATGTGTAACATTTAGACAACAGGGACTCCAAATAGGAAAATAAATTAAAGTTGAAAAAAATCACAGCCAAAAAGCCATAAAAGTGCTCAGAAAGAGAATTCTAATAAAGAAACTGCATTGGCTTTGATTAACATGAAAATGTGTACAATTGAAATTAAATTAATGGCATGGAACATACTCTTACATAAAAAAACTACATAACATACGCAAGAGTTGCAATAAAAAAAGCCAAAAAATTACATTACCTGCCCCACTTCTTTGAGTGTTCATAGATGCAATAGAATTCCATTCATCATTTTCAGGATGGTAGCATTCTGCACTGGCAAGCCGTCTAGTTCCATCAAACCCTCCAACAGCATACAACAATCTATTAACAACTGCGACACCAACACCAAGTCTAGGTACTTTCATCGGGCTAACAGGCTGCCACCTATCCTCATCTGGATCGTACCTGCGATACACAAAGAATAGATGTGCAAGAGAATTGAGGAAAGGGAAGGAAAAGTTTTACTAAGCTTACAAAAATAGCTATATTCATTAGATGATGTATGAAATAAAATACATAACTTATGATTGCACATAATTAAATTTTTTCATCCTTTCCCTCTCCTAGACTAAAGTCACATTAAATATGTACTAACAAAGTTTAATGATCAAAAAGTGATAACAGGTCCACCTAATCAAGGGCGGATCCAGGAATTTCCTGGGGGGGAAGGTCACTGTCAGGCAAAAGGTCCTCCCATATTTGGGATAAAAATCTACAAGCAACGATTCAGCTACGAGATGTACTCTTAATTTTTTTATAAAAGTAATTTATAAGGAAATATTTAAAACTTTTATATTAAAATATAAATTATATTAATATTTGTATTAAAAATCTTGTCTATTTTTTAAGTGTCCGAGGGGAGCAGGTGTCCCATAGCCATCGCCTGAAATCCACCTATGCACCTAATGAATGAAATTCTGACTTAATAGTGTTTTATGTGAGCATGCTGAAAATTTAATAGGATTTGCGATTGGCAATTTAGTTAACAGCAAGATTTAGATTTTTTCAGAATTACACGAGGCATATTTTGTATTTTCACTACGTGATTCACAACTCACTATTATCACTACCGTGGTATCTAGCAATATTGATAGTGAGATATTTTTTTGCCACACTGAAAAATTTGTTGAAAGAATTTCTTAAGAGTTAATTGTAGAAGCATCAACGTTAATGAGACATACTTCTAAATGCATGACCAAATAGGTACCTAAGATGAAGAATACATATTGACAGTACTATGTATATAGAAGAAATCATGCATTGGTGATCAAAGCTTTTGGGTTATACATATTACCAGAATTTAGGAACTCTACATTTGTACTTAGAATTTCTCTCGGTATTTCAAAACATATTAATTAAGGACCCTTAGTCACTAATGGCCACTTAAGCTTCAAAATAGTTTAACACAATGCTACCTTAACTAACGATGAAAAACTACAAAATTATCACTTACATTAGCTAAAAATAATATAAATACATATTTCATGATCTAGAGACACCATAAAATGCAATCCCTGTGTTATGACAACGAAGCAATACTGACAAAGGCAAATTATAAATTACTCCAGATTACTGGAAATGTACACAAAAAAATATGATTTGCCTTTATATTTAAAAAAAAATTAATTTAGGAATCAAGTTTTTTTTACCCCTACTCTCTCCATCTACCTACCTCAAGCATGAGTCCAAATTGATCGTATTTCCTTACATAACTTACTAAGATTAATTTTTCCAATATAGCATGTCAAGTAGTCAAAAACTTTATACAAATTATATGAGAATAGAAAAGACACACATCTGTATACCAAATAAGGAAAACTAATTCTAACCATGTATTGAAAAATCTGTAGCTGAGGAAATTACTTTAGTTGATGTGAGGTTACCAGTACTAAGTATAAGATTACCCCACAGCTATCGATCCCACACCCATTCCACAATACTCACCCAAGCCTGAATCCTCAACCTCCACCACTTGACCCACACCTTAAGCCTACTCTCCCCTGATACCCCATCCCATCCCTCCCTCACATATAAATACCATGGCTCAATAGACTCCATTCCAGTGGTAAGTTTACCCGATGATGGTGTAACAACCACAACTGGTAGTATTTTACTATAATAAATCAGTGGAAAACACAAAGTTGAGTCCCTGTCTTAACCAGACTACCATTAATGTCAGATTACTGCAAGGCTGTATCACATATATGTATTGATATAAAATGTACATACATACAACATAAAATAACTTTAAGGTATGTATAAGGGTCAATTATACGTATAAAATGCTGCCACCAAGGCAGTATTCCATAGGAATGAAAAGTATATTGAACTTCATCATAAAAAGAAAAGAGTAACAAAGCTATAAAAATAATGATGAATCCATATGCAGCAATTATGTAACCTCACAGAGATAATGTTAACATGGTTAATAAAAGAGAGATGTAAAAATACCTTTCTACACTGGCATGAAATTCACTCCCAGCAGAGCCACCGACAGCATAGAGAAGACTATCCATAACAGCCACTCCAACTCGATTCCGAGGCACTGACATCGGGCTGTTAAATTTTAAAAGAAATTTAAATGAGGAAATCAATTAGAATCATATTCTAAGATTGAATCGTAATGGAAAATTTAACTTGCAAGACTTAGTACATGTTAAGTAAAGGGAATCAGCAATTTTTGTTATCTTGCTTTTCACTGAGACACTTTTACATCAACTGAAACTGAACACCTGTATTTTTATTATTTAGTACATTGACGGGCCAATATTGCAACAAATTTTAATTTAAATTGGTGAACTTAAGCACATTTTATATGAATTTTCAGCCAGAAATTAAATAAATAAAGGCAAGAGCACACATCAGTGAGCACAGATAAACATCTGTATGGAAATGGTAAAACTAGGGATGTCTAAGTAGCACTTTTTCATCTTGAGTCAAAAATTGAGTCAAGTTGAAAACTACTCACAAGTATCGAGTCAAGTATGTATTGTAATTTCTGGACCAGGCAATACAACATTGCATCCTCCAATATATTCTCAATGTTCCAATCTGCTTATGAATTTTCTATTTTGAATCCTTAGCCTTATGTAAAAAGGAAACGATAATAAGGAACGTTGATGGTAATTGTGCCAAAATCGGGAAAAACCAGCATTGTCTGTCAGGGGCGCAGCCAGGAATTAAGTGTTTAGACTCATTACCTGCATGAATTATCCATTTGATCATCATTCTTCTATATTACCACATCTAGAAAGCTTCCAACCTTGATTTCTCTATTCCTGTCATGGCCCATGCCTCACTATTATGAAAAGCATGCTTCAAATGTATGCCCTGATAAAGTGCTTTCTAACTTAAACTCTTATATTTTCACCTACAAGAAAACTATTTTTTTTAAGAATACTCTGTTTGCCTGGGCTTCTACTGACTATTTCCTTCTTGCGTCATCGATCGTTGTTGACTTCAGGGGCACAGCTAGGAATTAAGGCTGGGAGGGATTTAGCTGCAACTAATACCGGGGTGTGTGGGGGTACAGAATACCCACCAGGATAAGCGGAAGGTGCGAGATTAATAAATTGTAGAATTTTAAGATAAACTGTTCAAAATTGTGAGTTTTACGGCTTTCTGAGGGATATTTTATTAATCCTTACACTATTCTATTAGTAATGTCAATCCAATTAAGTAAAATGGATGAAACTTAAATATTTCTTCGACCTTTGGGGGGATTTTTAACCCCCAAAACCCCCCCCTCGCTGCGCCACTGTTGTCTGTCAAAAACCTTAAGGCTACATATTTTTCTTTCTTTAACCCTTTCGTGCCGCATATTGGGAGGAGCTGACGGGCATTTTCAAATGCATAACACCTGACGTCGGGTATAGCAGTTTTTCAGTGATATATTTTATTGCATACTACATACAATGTTTTTATAGTTTGAAATGAGTTCTTTGTTTTGTTCTGTCCCCAAGTAATTTTTAAACGAAATATTAGTGTTAAAAATAACAGACTTCCGGACTTATAGCTTCATTACCTTGTATTTACTAACTTTTTTGTTATTAACACTAGAAACCCGTTTAAAATTCCACAATGCTTAAAAAAAAAGTTTGTTATTCTTTTAGAAAAGTAAATCATTCAAAATCAACTACAATGTTTGGTTGAAAAAAAAACACTGGTAATGTATTAAGTTGACCATGGATTCATGCTATGATAGGGTTAGAGGGTCTTGACCAGTGGCCGGGGTAAGGGACGGATGCCCGATTGCACTGGGTCCCAAATCTGAGGGACGAAAATACTAAGGTAACTAACCCCCAAAAAAGAGGTCTGTAGGGAGAGGTTTAAAATATTCTCATGCTACTTGTAGCACAAAAACGTTTTCCTATTGTAGGTGCTGGCAGGAAAGGGTTAAGAAATCTTAACAACTTTTACCTATTCTCTCGGCGCTTGAATAAAGAAAGTAAGATAGGATACAAAAGTATCACATAACAAAGTATGAGTGATCCACTTGGATTACTCTGAATATACCACTGGGTCAGAAGACTGAAGGCTGTCGCAACAGATGAAAAATTATTTGGCACACAAGTTGACGACTATAGTGGTTGACTGCTACATATACGGCATGCTAAATTCCCGAGCCAAGGCATTAGAATGACGTATCGACTTTAAAAACAATTTCATTACATGATAGCACTTCCTGTCGTCTAATTTTGGAATTTACTGGTCTCGACAGCTCTGTGAAACTACTAGACTTGACTATCGTAATGCAACTCGAAACAATCAAGTTGATTACCAATTACTCGACTTGACTCGCATTTTCAAAGACTCACACATCCCTAGGTAAAACACCTCCCATTTCAGTAGGTAACAGCACAAACCCAAAAAAAACAGGAATGCTTATACCATGCATCACACAAAGTTTTGTTTCAGAATAATTTTAGAACTCCATGGGAGTGTAGGCAATATGAATATAACCAAGCAAAGGAAGCAAATTGTGTAGATTCAGGTTCTCTGGGACACATTCACATTTTTTTTGACAGAGGGTCCCTACTAAATGTAAATTTGGGTCATCATCCGTGGGTGACACGTGGTTCAAGGAGTTCAATAATCATCCTCAGGTTAAATCTTTCCTGCTTGAATGAAACATTTTGGGGTAACATATCAGAAAAAGTAAGTTTGCAGATGCTACACTCATTATACAAGGCCCACTAAATACAGTTTGACTTTAAAAAGACATATTGTTGAACTCATAACTGATCTTCATAAGCAATGATTCCCTGAAAGTAACAATCACAAAAACTAGGCTTTTCTCTTTCATAGGGACAAAAATTAAAGTCTTGTATAAAACGTGGAATACAATTATAGAGAGGATGTGTCAAGGGGTTAGGTAATGGAGTGATACTACTGTTGAAATTAATACATAATAAGCATGTTTTAATGTGCATGTAAATGAGAAAAAATAAGGATGCATCAAAAACTGTAAATAATTTTTGAACCATATGAGAAAAAATTGCTGTAGCCTCAGGTTAAAAAGAAAACTCACCAACAAGGTGACCATGAGTCAGTGGCTGGAGAATAGCGATCAACCCAATCAGAATCATGATTTGCACCAGGAGAATTGTTCCGACCACCAACAGCATAGAATGCACCCTTAAGGAAAGCACCTCCTAGACCTGAGCGTGGAACTGGTAACCTAGCTAGCGACCTCCAGCGTCCATCCTCAGCACTAAACCCTTCAAATGCATCTAGACTATGGCGTAAATACCCTCCAGCTAAATAGATTACTCTAGGGGTGGTTGGTGTTCGTTCCCTTACACAAGGCCTTTTATGAAGAGTCAGGTCCTGAGCAACATAAGAAAAAAAACACAGATTAATCAGATAATAGCATGATCCAGGGTAATAAAAACACAGATTTTAATCTGATGTATAAGAAAATATGTGATGAGATTTATGTCATACTCTAAGAATATATCTGTAGGACTTGCCTTGAATATCCTAGCCAAATATTCCCTGCAGGATGGAAGACGCTTTAATACTTCACAGTTCCTCATTTGATCTTTCAGGAATGAAGGTGTGAGGTATTGACACCTGACTGCACATAAAATATGCTCCATTTTTGGCGTTCGCTCTTCCTCTGAATACTTTACCCACTTCAAAACAGCATTGTAGACTTCCCTCTCTTCCTGAACATTGAGCTCATCACGTTTTATCAACGCAACCAGCTGACAAGCAGACAGTTGTAAAAATTCCTCTTCTTGGCAGATCTGCAAAATAAAATGCCATGCCATTGAAAAATAATGTGGGAACACAATACAGAACATTTAGTATCATTGTATTAAGCCAACTATTTTTACTGGTTCAACGACACCCTCAAAATGCACTGTTCGTGAGATATGCATGGTTACATGGGGTAGAAAGATTATACACTGAAGGAAAAAATTAATACCTGAGTAAAATGCTGCTCAATAAATTGGTTGGCTTTCCTATAAAGTTCATGGCATCCATGCTGCTGAGCAAAATTACCAATGCCAATCGCATTTGATGGATCCAACTGCCTTTCCAAAAAAGCTGAGCAGGCTTCTATGACATGGGTCACCTAAAAAAATAAATTTACTTCTTAGAACATGAACAGATCTAAAAAAAATGGTAGATAGAGCACTGAAGGAAAGGAATTATGAACACTAACCTAAGGAAAATTTTGAAATAACTGGACTTACCTGAAACATTGTTGCCGCAGGAAGAAGTTGACACACAGTCACTTCTGTGACTTTTATTGAGCCGGTGTACATGAAGTGCATGAGGTGAGCCATAGTTGAAGGACAAACTCCCTGAAGTTTAACTCTTTTCATTTCACATTCCCTGAGACCTCCAGTGAACATAGCCTAAGAACAAAGAAGGATCCCTCAAATAGAATTAATTGTACAAAGAACAAGTGCATAACCACAAATGAGGCCATTCAGAAATGATAAGAGACTATGAAGAAATTAAAAATTATACAGTGATGCCATTATGAAAGAGATGCAATATTAAATCCTTTTTTGCAAGAAAAATTATTTTTTTAATTATGTAGAATGAAAGATACGAAAGATTTGTTTAAAAAGGCAATATTGTACACAAAAAATAACACATGATGATTAAAGAGTACGATGATAACGGTATTTGTACCATAATTAAAAAGAGAGGTTTCTAAAAATTAGAATTCTAAATATTTTGTTAACCAGCATTTGAGAATTGATTAAATACAATGAAAAGGATAAGAAGAATGAGAATGAGAAACAATAAAATATTGCACACAGATACCAGAAAAATTACTTCTTGAAGACAAGACATAACCTCTTATACTCCACGAAATAGTCTACAAATTTAATAAGAGGGCAAGAAGACAACTCATTCTATTAAAATCGCTCCAATGTGATTTTTTTATTAATTTATTCATGGTGGTAGGCAGGAACTACATCAAACTGTCAATAATAAAATTTGAAAATTAAATTGAATTTCTCTAAGAATGCTACCAAAGGAGGCAAGAGGCCACTAATAAGTGCAGAATACAGGCCTCCAGGTCACAAGTATTCAATTTCACGTCTACCAATGTATAGAACAAGTTTGAATGATATTATTTTGTGTGCTATACATTTTCCAACGGAGCCCATAAAAAAGGATTAAATTACATATAAAATTAAAGGGCTATACATGTATACTACCATTTAAGTCCTATCAACTACCCTACAAAAGTTACATTGATAGTCAACTTTTGGTGAGAGTAAGCAGCAACAGAAGGCTTTAAGTTATGCCATGCTTGCATCCAGGGGCGGATCCAGGATTTGTTTCTGAGGGGGGGGGGGGGGGGTAAGAAAGTTATTAATATATAATTAAAAATTAAAATATTGAGGCTCCGTAATACACAAAGCAAAACGAAAGTATAGAAAACCGCATTAAAAAATTTGTCTATTTTTTAAGCATCAGGGGGGAGGGAACATATGACAACTGTACACCCCCCCCCTAAATCTGCCACGCCCTTACATCATCACATTAAAAAAATGAGGAGTAGTTGTGGATCTAAATAATATAGAGCATACCTTGAAATATGGTGAAGCAGCAGCAAGTACAACCTTGTGTGCATGGAATAATTCAGTTCCTACTTCCAGAATGACATCCGTCAGCATATGGTGGCTACGCATCATGAACATCATCTGTTGAGAAGGAAGCAATATAGGTATTATGCATTGGAATAAATTCTGGTCACTAAATGTAGCAAGAAATAATTGTTTACAAATGATAATTTAAAAAAAAATCCTAATGCATGAAAGAAATGGAGCATCTTGCATAAAAGACCTTCCCAAATATCTTCCCTCCTTAAAATAATCCATCATGTTAAATAAAACAGAATTCTTTAATTCCAGAAAGACTAACATTCCAGACCAAACAGACTTTAACACAAATGAAAATGTAACCAGCACTGTAAAAGCAGCATTCATTCAATCCACCTTATTTCCAAAAAAAATCCTTTATTTAATAATAATAATTTCATTTATTTTTATGAGCACCAGGCCCATAAGAATACAACTTTTTAAATATTCAGAATTTTTACATTCATCACACTTCGATTATCAGACAAGAAAATATTACACTTTGATTTAACAGACTAACTACAAAAAACTAAGGTGAAAATTCATTATGACAATAATGCCAAACACAATATGTTTTCCAAAAAAAAATTAGGATCACGCTGTGATTTAACATAATCCTAAACTCAATTAACCTTAGGATTAACTAAGTAACTCATTAGGATTTAGGAAAAGGGCAGATCCTGACAGGCAAATGGTCTTTTCTAATTTGAGATTAAAAACAACATGCAACATTACCGTATGAAATATTCTCTTTATTTTCATATGAAAGTTAAAAATATGAAATAAAATGACCGAGCCTCCAAAATACACAAAACAAAACGAACGTAATGATGACCGTATTAACAATCTTTTCTATTCAAGTTAATTTAAATGGCTTCATGTTTAAACATAGCAGGGTGATGGGTAACGCCCATCAACTTTAACGCCAAAGTAGGCTTAAAAAGATGACCGAAACGCTTTGGAACAAAGCATACGCTGCAATGAAAGATGTGGAAAAAATTGAGAAAGAAAAAAAGGAAAAGCTCAATAAGTACGTCCAGAAAAATCAATGTATATGTAGGTACTTGGCCGGCAAGTTTTTCATTCGATAGCTCAATGCATTTTAATTAAAACTGTATTTTTTGTTTACACGTCTAAATCTAAACCACTGCAATAACTGAAGCCAAAAGAGACTTAATTGGAATTAAGTTGGCCGCACATAATATGAAGTTGAAAAAACTTCGGGGGTGGTGGGTACATTTCGGTACATTCAACAGATGGCAATTTCGGCGGCAGTCGGATTCTTCAGGCTACTTCCTCTGGCGAAATATTTCCATTTCCTACTGAGTGATAATTTAAATAATTTAGTTCACACAATTTTTACTTCTTTCTGAAACGAAAAAACGGTTCTCCCTGAACGAGTAAATGAGCCAGAACTCTAATGACGTAACCGATTCATTAATAGTGGGTAGCGTCTTAGGTATTCACTTATATTATAGGCCGTTTTACATGAAGCTCGTGCTTGCACAATCTGACATGTGTACGAAGGCGCAGACAAAATTGCGTCGTGCAGAGTGGTGAATTGCTAGAACACCTGCGAGAATGCGTGGATGTGAGATGGCAAAATAGCCCGTTCTAATTTCGTTCGTGCATTCGCGCGAATCCACGCCATTAGGAGAAATTAATGCAGTTCTAACCTGCGCAATTAGGTGCCCCGTGTAAAACGATCTTTATAGTAGGTACAAGAGAATGGCTTGATAAGGAATATTGTTACGCCGTAATTTATATTTCCCTTTCCTCTGGCGAAATATTTCCATGAATTGCGATTTCGAGGCAGAGTGAACGACCCCAAAGAGACAAAATAAAATGTGTATCAACATTTATTTCACGCGGATAAAATTAATAGATCTTTTCCAAAGCAGGTGTTCACATACAAGTTTGAAGTATGGCAAATACCTGTGGTTTGACTACATAAAATCATGTTGTAGTTGATTAGGTGACAGTCGCATGAGCTCGAAACGTAAGACTACGGTTTAAATGGTAAGTGGTAGGGTCATTTGTTTTCAATTATTCGGAGGTAAGTGTACCTTTGAACTATAATGTTAACCTTCACTGACAGTAATATACTTATCAGTTATATCACATGACAACGATATAAGCAACAGTTGTTCTTACTCAGTCAAAGTTTTGACGTAAATAACTCACTGGAATTTTCGACTTTGCGAAATATAAATTAACGATTACTAAGGATAGAGCGGTATTTGTCGCAGATCCAATGACATGGATTTGAAAAACATTTATACATTAATGCCTAGATTCCGTGAGCTAACCATCCCATCCGTTACTCACAAAGATACAAATGATAATTGATCACCGCTCCGGGAAACCCAGAAAGATACACTGTCAGTCTACGGTCTGGAATGGTCCGGAAGCCGGGAAAATCCAGTTCAAACTAGCACGCCCGGCTCCAGGAAAATGCCAAAAATTCGGATTAGGCGGTTAACTTTCGCGGAGCCAAAAATAAAAAGCCTAAGATACACTTCGAGACCTCCAGGTGAATATGCTGAATGACGTTTCATAACTTTTATGGCAAACGAGATACTATGATGGCGTTCGAGAATCATACAGACTTGAGGGAATTACAGTTAGGGAAAAGCAAACAACATGACTAGACACCTGGAAATGGTCCCTGAATGAATGAGGAAACTTCGACATTCAAAAACAGGAAACAGGTTGCAGAGGGAAAGAACTCTCCAGTGACGGTCTGGCGACGTGGACAGAGGGAAATACCACGGGCAAAGAGGCGCTGCGGGCATTCACATGAAGACCCACAATGCCAACGATACAATTTCAAGTGATTTTTAAGGGGTGAGATTTTGCAAGCCTAGATGGTTTTGATAACACTTAGATTAAGCGGAGTTATAATTGTTCGGCAAGTAAGTCCCAGTATATCTTAAGTTGAACGATGGGCTCTTAATCTACCCTATGACCTATCCTTCTCATCTCTCAGCACCTAGGACTGGACACGGCTGCTGAGGAAATGAGTTATACCACAAGGAGTATTTTCTTTTTCAAACATACCAAACGTTTAGGCTTACCTTCAGGAATCCAGAATCTACCACTTTAAAAAACTTTGGAAATATAAACAAAAGAGGACAACATTACGTTTTTGATTGAATAAAAATTTATCTCGGTAGTAAAAAAATCTCAAAATAATAATTTTCATTAAAAAGTTGATTTGAAAACATAATGTAGTCGTGTTCGGTGCATATTTCATCAGTTACTAAGTGTATTCTGAATTCACTAGAGTAAACAAGTCATGATTTGATAAAACATATGACCACGTTGTGGTATGAATGACTGAAGGGCAACCGTGCTTCGTTCTAGAATTAAGGGGTAGAAAGATAGACCATAATGTAGACATTATTGGTGGGATAAGATTTGATGCTTTATCGGCGAAATGCGGGTAAATTCTTTCGGGATTCCCACCGGATTAAAAACTCCATTTTTGCCAACGTTTCTGGCTCCGACTCGGGATGCAAAACATCGGCAGAAATGGATTTTTTAACCTGGTGGGAATACCGAGAAAAGTTTACCCACATAAGGATAGGAGATAAGAGTCGGCAGCAAGAAGTTTCTGGTCTGTCGGTCGACTTGCGGCAAAGAGAGTTACAGAGTAACGAATGTGTAGGACGGCGTTGTTCTTGCGGAATGATTAAGAAGAAAAATATAATAAAGCACGCTGAATGCCAGATTAACACGCCCGGGGGCCTGTAATCAGTGCAAACGATTGCGTCGATTCCATCTTCCCATCCCCGACGGGGCAACCTAGGTTGGGGGAAGGCGAGACTCACATGCAGGCACGTAGCCGGGCAGGATCTAATGCATCCCTCCTTTCGACATTTTTCCACATTACCCAAATATTATGAATGGTAAGCGAAAGAGCATTTGTAGGAAAAATTTGTTTTATCACCAAAATTGTGCGTATTTTTAAGCGGCCTTTGCACGAATTACAATTAGTTTAAATTAAGCAATTAAAAGGGGGCGGTTAATGCGCATTTAAACCCCCCCGAAATAAATTTATGACTTTGTGCCGGCAAACATGCAAGGCTCATTTGTCTGGAGGGTTTGATTTTCAACATTGAATCAAAACATACATTTCGTACATGATTTATTTACAAATTATAAAATTTCTGGGCAAGGTGAGAGAAAATTTTACAACTAATCCCGCAAGCCTTCCGAAGCCTGGGTGCCGATGAATTTCGCCGATAACTTAGTCCTCTTAAGTCTGGGCCACTGATACGAGGAGTCAAGAAGGGAGGGACAAAGAAAGCAGTTTGTCCCTGGACCCAAATTTCAGCGAGCCCTAGGACACACTGACTGAGGTGGGGATTTTCTTAGCGAGAGGAAAGGCGGGGGAAAAGAATGGAGAACATTTCCTCAGTACAGGTCCCCAAAAGTGTTTGGGCTACCCCGTTCGACTTGTCGGTAATCAATTACATGACACGAGAATACATTATTTGAAAATTTCGGTCGAGGAAGTGAAAGGAAAAGTGCACCTTGAAAGATCGCAAAAAAATAAATACTTGACATACATGAATTAAAGGCTGCAGGGCTTTTCCTAGTAGTGCATAACACAAGAGGATGGTGCATTCCGCTGAAACATGGCCACGCAAGTGCAAACGAAGGAATACGAAATATTTGGTCCTTTTGGAAATATAAGGGGTTCTACAGTTATTCCATTTTATCGGCGAACATTAAAAATCAATTAACAAATCACTTGTGGAAATATGAACGGCGAGGAGCGAACGGGTGCGAAACAATTTAACGACTACTATAATTTATTCAAGGCGGATTTACGAATGAAATGAAGAAACAACAAGCATTTCGCACACCCAGCCCGTCAAAAGTAAAGCAAAGCCTTCTAGCCGTGTCCAATTTGTAAAAGCCTTTGTTCCGTTTTAGACGGAGAGAATAAATAAGCACTATCGGAGATACGACCTCAGGCCTAATAGTAGACAACCGAAGAGGGTCCATACGAAATAAGGTTCCAACCTAAAATTCTAAACCAATAACTTAATTGCCACCGTTGTTCTACACCAAAACTTTATTCCATATGCCTTAAAATAACTGTCCCGCGTTGTCGCTTAGCTACTGCAAAAAAAGAAGAATAGTTTGGTAACTATGTATACATATTTTTTCCACCTTGATCTCCCGCGAAACACGCATAATCGCTCGCATCGATTACGCTCCGCAGTAAATTGGACGAGAGAGACGATGATATCGTGAAATGAGCAATTAACACCGGGGATGCAATCCAATCTTCGATTTCCGAAAGAATCAGTCGAGACGTTCCATGACATTCTCTGCCAGACGGCATGGAATCGTTTTCCCGGAAAAAGTCGACGAATGATTCGTTGGAGAGCGCGAGGATAATGTCACGCCCGCTCTCGCATACCGTAACGTCCGAAGGCAGCGCGCGCGCACGCGGTGAAGGAAAAACCTTGAGTATCATAATCGATGAGTCACGGTGACAGCAAAGATACGAGACAAGGAAAAGAGGAAGAATTCACCACGGTGGGCATTTGGGGCACAAGGGCGGGAGCGGGGAAAGAGAAGAGCTGATGCTACCTTTTTTTCTCGTACGCATAGAGCAATTAGCGGCCCATCGGAGCACACAGATGGGAGCGCAAAAAAATGCAAGTCATTCGTCAAACAGAAATTTAATGCACACGAAAGATTGGTACAAAAAGGGTTCCTCCGGCTGCGAGTACAGTGAGCTTTCTCTTGAGCACAATCAGCAGGAACGGCTAATGTAAATAACCCAAGAGCGATAAGAAAATATATGTTGAAATAGATTCTGGCATTACTCCATTACAATTATAAAATGAAGTTCCTCATTTTCGTAGTTGAATTAATTTTAGCAAAGAATAGAAAATGAATAAGGTATATAACACTTGTACACAGAATACATTTTATTATACATTCGAACGATGAGATTCAGTTGGGTATAATCGCGAATATCTCTTGTCAGCGAAACGTGGCTTGCTAGTTCAAATTGCTCTATGATAAAATAAAATACAATTTATTCTACCATGAATATTACAAGCTAAGTGGCCTTAGCAGCTGCCTATAATGTGTTAAATCCGCGGTTCGATAGCCGGTCAAGATGCAATTTTGCAGTCTTGGTTGCGGCAGAGGTAACATTTCTGCCTGCCAACCTAAAAGCTCGCGAGTTCGAATCGCGCTAGAATAGTTTCACCACTCCTAGGACATAAATTTTTGTGATTTCTATATTATTGAATGTATGCATTGACTCAGCATGATAATTCCGCAGGTGGAATTACTATCACTAATAGATTAAAAAGAAATTCCTTATAGCTGAACCCCCATAAAGCATCAACTTCATCCGTACAATACCTATCCAAACCAGAAAGAAGGGAAAACTATTGTATAATAATGTTTAAAACTCCAAATTATTAGCAAATAAAGGAAAATACAAAATGTAAGGAGCTTCCATGCATTGCTTTATAAATTGAAACAAAGGACATGTACCAACATTAAAAAATATATCATCTTTGACTAAATATAATATTAATAATGAAATAAAATTTGATTAAAACAAAGTATTTCTTCAATATCAGGACAAGTAAACAGTCATTTTTTGAGATATTTTTAAGAAAAATAAGTATATTTGCCGCCCATTTGTACTCATATGGTAATGAGTTGTAGAATTTTGGCCCAACCTGTACGTAACTTCTCCAGAACAGTGAAAATTTGGGCCCCGTTAAGGGTGAAAGAGTATATACAAAAGAGTCAACGTACTTAACACTCATGAAAGGGTTTGAGAGGGAGCAATTTCAAAATTTTGAAGAGCGGGACGGACGACTCATAGTAATTCAGTTTTAGCTTCACCCGAATAATTAGCATTGCCCAGCAAAGCGGAACTCCTTCCCAAAAATATCGCTGAATGGCGTTTGAGTACATCTGGACCCGGAAACCCAACACTAGGCGTTATCAAAATAGCTGTCAAAAATCCTAAAAGGAGGCCGATAACTTAATCAGGAAAACAAAACAAAAGTTTCAACCAGTCCCGCTCATTCTGAAAAGAGTCCGGTCACCTTCCTCTCCCAAAAAAAGAACATAAACAGCAAGTCATTCAATGAAACGGAAATATGCGCGCCTTTTTTTCCTGAAAAGAAATCCGTGGCATCACATCGAGGGAAGTAATGCGTCCAAAAAAAATTACGAAACGAAAGTTTCAAAATGGCAAACCTTTTCCCGTCCACAAATGAATCGATGGACCAAAGGAAAGTATGCGAATAGATAATCGCATAAGCAAAGGCAAGCACTATCATCGGGACGTGACGAAACCTTTCACATGTGCGCCGCGACGTATCTCCGTGCCGTCGGTTACAGCTCGTCATTAAAGAGTCACCTGACTGCCCCGCCTTGCTTCATGCGTATGCAATGCCGCGCACGGAGCCAGGGCGAAATCGCCTGCTTATCAAGGAGCGAGAGGATGACAGAACATATTTGGCCAGTGCGGCAGAAATGATAACGCAGATCGTATTGGAGGTCATTTTGAGGAACTATGCTTTCAGAAACTGAAAAATAACTGTGTTCTCGATAAGTTGATAGTAAACAAAGCCCGCTTCAAGGCGTATTTGCCAACAAAAGACTGAAGGCAGGTATCTATATCCAGCTTAAATTGACAGCTTTGATATGAGTAACTTCATTGAGATGACATTGGGCCTTTCGTTGATGCATTAGTGTGAGGCAAGTGTCCCATTTCTCCAACGGCTAGGTAATAGGAGGATTTCCTGACCATGCTAGACCATTTCTTCAGTCAGCAAGATGAAACGATGGAACTGCGGCCAAGGTCCTAAGAAGTTACCGACAGGACGGTTTTTATAAGGCAAATTAACAAAAGTTACAAGCCACGAAATTAGATGCCTACATTACAAAAGACCTCACTAGTCATCAAAATTAATTCATTAGCTATAACGACAAAATATTCAATATGCAATATGGAAAACAATAGATAAAATTCAACTAAATTAAATAAAAATGACAAATTCGGAAACCTAGTCCGCAACATAGAGCAATTTAAATGTAAATTATTTTGAACTTTCCGATATTTTTTCAGATTCATAAAATTCTCACAACCATCAGAAAAAAATTACACTGAAGAGTTACGGGTAAAAGCGACAACAATCATAAAAAAGACAGGCATCTATTCTACAGAGATGAGGGTTGATCTCCAGAAAAGGGGCACTAAATTTTAATATAAGTATTTCTTCGCTCTGCCATCAATGCACCACTATTTGTAATATTAGTTTTTAAAGCCTTGGATTGGTTTATTGCAGCCCCTAATTCCTCCATAACCCCTGCGAATGCCTTTATATTCGAAATATATACGTGGTGCTACACGAAATTGGCCTACTCGTGCGGGCAGGAGCCGATTACGCAGGTCAATAACCCACCCGAAGGTAGTAATGCAAACACTCGAAGCCTATTCACATGGAAATGAAAGAAGGCTTACAAATCAAATAAATGATATCTACTAGAGCCGGAGTTCGAACGAGGAAAAATGAAATGCAAGGCTCATGGAACCTAATACACGAGCACAGGGTGTATAAACATGAGAACCTAGCCTATATCGGGCATTGGTTTCCGATTTCCAAGAACGAAAAACAAAGGAAAAAAAATGCACGGAAAAACTACCGCGGAATGTAAGGCGTACAAAAAATTGCAACATAACTTGAAATAAAGAAATATGAATTACTATGACAGTTAATAATGGTTAACGAGCGACAAGAAAATAACGACAGGAACCTAAAAATGGTAGAAATTACTAACAATAAGTCTGCGAATTAAAATAATAAATATGATTGAAGTTCTCGCACTACTTCGTGATTGATTTCAATAAATAGACTCTAACGAGGCAGAAAACTAATGAATAAAATAGATGAAAATCATAATTAAAGTATTGGCGAGAGCAAATGTGACGCTACCGGGTTACGCCTAACTTTAAAATTGTTTTATTTTCTCCATCTTCACAAACTTACGTTAACATAAAAAAAGAGGAAAATAGGCACCCCTGAGGAATAAAAATGGTAGGGTTGCTAACACAAAAGATTATTAGGGATTAGATAGATTATTATAGGGGAGTTTGTGTATGAAAGCTAACAACGGAAATACTCGCGATTTCAGATTTCAGTGAATTTCTCATACTTCCCCTTCTTCGTGAGCATTGAATATAATATAAATAAACTAACTTTTAATGGAAACCAATATTATGAAAACAAAACTAATTCCTCGTAATTGGTCAATCAAAGCCATCAGACCTATCACGTGAACTCGGGTTTAGCCAATTCAATCATTGTCCCATTCGCAGAAATGAAAATTGCTCTTGTTAATATAAACTATCAGACTGAGACATCAGGAGAATGAGGCAAGAGCTTCTGTATCGCTATGATGTTACTTCACAGAGATTTTAAATGAAATAATTTTAACATCTCTGAGGAAAATAATGGAACTGTGAAAAAGGAAGTAGTAGTGGTCACACATCTCGCTTGAACTTGCGGCTTCCTCATGCTTTTCCTCAATGGGCCATTCCAACTCCTGAGATTACGAGTCATCACCTCTACCAGCCTTTCCGGTCCAGCTAGCCACTGACGGCGCTAAACACGACAACCATGTGACAACAGTCATCGTATTCTGCCCATTGACAGGTCCAAACACCAAAGCTGGTAAATCGCCAGGCAGGTAAATCGCCAGGCCCCAGGAATCTCTTTGTTTCCAAGATTTAAATTTTTCTTATTTATGCCAGTGTATAAAATTCGCTGCGAAAAAAAA
Source organism: Ischnura elegans (assembly GCF_921293095.1). Classification (NCBI taxonomy): domain Eukaryota; kingdom Metazoa; phylum Arthropoda; class Insecta; order Odonata; family Coenagrionidae; genus Ischnura; species Ischnura elegans. The sequence continues at coordinate 29,276,015 of NC_060246.1, forward strand.
CATACGATTTGGCCGAGATTTCGGTATATCTTCAATTGGAACAAAATATATGAATAGACCAAAAGGTACACAGGGCCAAATTAATAAAAATAACAACTCGATGCAACGAAGCGATAAATATTTTACTCAGTGCGGCACTGCTACGTTAGTTTAAATTACAGCAGATTAATTCTGGATACAAACGGCGCCTATGCTTTAATTAGAAAAATGATGCAATATATTGACAGCAGTCACTTCCACCGCATAACTACCAATTATTCTAGTTGCAATTATCATCCACCACATTTATCCTCATTCTTCAAGTGTCAGTAACTACAAAACTACAGCACGAAGGAATAAGTAGAATGATAACGTTCATCGGAGAGTAGAAAACAAAGCATAAATTCAGAGCATTCTTGCCAACCCCAACAAATTATACAAGTTATAATACCAAGCTCATTGCATCGACAGCATGAGAGCACAAACAAAAGCGTATAGATATCATTCTCCCTTCTGGTCCATGACACAAACCAAAATGATGATAGAAATTCATGAGCAAAAACTACACGTCATCATGCTTGTTGGTAGTGCTTCACGGGGTGGATCTTTTAGAGCACATTAATAACTATACGTTCCATAAGATAAGTACGGCCTAAAAGCTTGTTCTGTCCTCCTGTCGAGGTTTACATAAGGCTTCTCTTTTATCCTACTCTTCTTAGGACTCCCTCAATACTAACTCGTTCGATCCATTTGATCCTCATCTTTCTTCTGTGACACCAAATTTCGAAGGTCTCTACACTTCATTTCTCCGAGGCTATCACTGTCCATGCCTCACTTCTATAGAGAAGCATAACTATTCCAAACGTAAGTTCTGACAAATTGTTTCCTTACTTCTATCTTTAAATTTTCTGCTTTATGTAGATCTTTCTTTTGGTGGAATGCTTGCTAAGCCTGGCCTATTTTGCTGATAATATATTTCTTGCGTTTCACATCGCTAGTTATTCTGCTTCCCAAATAACAAAATTCATCCACCTCTTCCAGTTTTCGGCTTGATGAAAAATTAAACTTGTGCGCGTTATGAAACGCGTGCGGGGTTATCAAAGGACATAACTATAAGAACACCTAAGTTCACACCACGTTTTTGCGGCATAAAACAACAATGGGGCAAAGAGAAATTAACACTAAAAGATTCATACACCACAGAAGGCCACAATTTTTTCTAAAAGTAGTAAATACAAAATAAAGAGTATAGGGTTTAAAAAAAAAATATATATAGAGCTTTACGAATACTGCGAGGAATGAATTAAAACTAGACAAATTTATTTTAGATTTCTATGGAGTAGGAATATTCCGTAGATAAAAACTTAAATGCTCTAATCTGCAAAATCATTTTCGCATTTACAGCGGAAAAATAGAAAATTTAATCATCTATGGCAGGCGTGCAACTTACGCTCTTTTATTACCCTAACACTACTTATTGTACAATCGCTTTTTAAACATTTTGCCGTTCATTTGTTTCAAGAAATAAGGCTCCAATCAAAATCGGAATTATGATTTGATGCCTTCACGGACAAAATTGAGATCAAAACCCCAAAGAAAATTAACCTTTTCGATTCATATGATTCCCGTCTTTATTATTAACTCAAGTTTCCCTTGAAATTTTCATTTTAACAGTACTAAAGCAAGCGAAATTCAACATGGTGAAAATAGAGCAACGCTGAGAGATTTATTCCCGTGGACGTAGAGCCTTCAAACACTTCATCCCAAATTAGCTTCAATGCGTCAATGTTATTACGGTCTATCTCATAGTACGTGCGCGTAGAAAAATGGCCTCCACGGCACGTGGATGCATTAATGTTTTTCAATCTATAACAATTCAATAAGTAATGTACAGAAAATTTGGTAAAACTCACCCCCTGCCACACACCTAAGAGTCTGATAGCAGGGTATCGTGTAGATTAGCAAAGAAAAAAATGGCCGGACAGGGTGAGAAAAAAAGGTGGTGGACAAGGAAAGAAATGGATATGTGGAGCATCGTGCGCCAGAGGACCCAGTGCATAGGATATATCATTAGTGTCGAATATTCAATTACCCTATTAGAATTTATTGCTATTCACTTTTTTTCGTCCGCCAGCGACACGGCTGCGTTGGCCTCCTGACAGAAGCGCTTCAGTCATACCGCCTTGTGTTCGACACCTGACCGATGAGTTAATTGATATCTCATCGATACACTCATCACCAAGTAGACAAACAACGCTGACTTCGATTCTTTTAACCACACCGATCATTTTGAAGCCACGTGAAGGCAGCTCTACCACCGACCCTGCCCAACGGCTGTGTCTGGCTACTACCTGCCCCAACGAGAAGCTACGGAAAAGTTTTATGAGTTCCTCTATTGTTGTAGAGTGATATTACCCTCTATTAAACGCAGGATTATAACGTACCGTAAACAGTCCACTTAATTCTATTTATCCCACAAAAAGACACAATACTTACGTGGGATACATAAAGGAGCGTAAATTCCCCCAAAGAGGACAAAAGGATTAGTAACGATAAAGAAGGGCAAATGGAAGAACATCAGTGACTAAGGTAACTAGCTAGGGAAAATGAGAAATGGAGGTCTGCAGTATATCTTACATAGGATCGCATAAATATGAATGAATGTAAATGGAAAGTCATTCTGTCGCATACAATAGAATAAGTTGTGCAACATGTCTTATGTTGTTCGGAACTCCAGAAATTAGCGAGATGAAAACAACAGAATTAATTCACAGGTCTGACTTGCGAGAATACTAAATTCAAGGTTATTTTTTCTACCATTCTTTAGGGTGAATGACTAGGCATGAATGAGGGCAAACAGAGAGCAAGACCACATAATTCCTGTTCAGTGAGTACAAAGCTTTGCCGCAACCACGGAACTAAAAAATTACGAAATGAAGAGTATTAGAGAAGATTTAAGGACATCATTATGTGAGATCACATCCATAATTATTGATCATTCTATAATTAACAGAAGCAACGCAGGAAGAGGACAAACGAGTTCAAGCCTACATAATGCGCGGTAAATATGTTTCCACGTTTTTTTAATCATAACTTGCTGTTCACTTGCCTCTGATTTTTGTATCGTGTAAGAAAGTAAGTAAAAAATGGGAATAGCCCAAGAATCTCAGTTATAATCAGGTGATTATCGTAACAAAGAAAGAGAGCTGCAAGAGAGGTACAAAGAAGAGTACAACGGATGACAAAAAAACGTAGGGCGGCTGCAGTTACCCAAGCTTCGGATAAAAATTATGATCAGATAATTCTAAAACGAAAACTCCGGCCATTTTTAGAAGAAGATAAAAATGGCCACTCCTCTTATTTCCCAGGTTCATACATCATGCAATTTTAATACATGAATGAATTATAGGTTCATCGCAACGGATTAATAAATAACCAGTCAGTTTCACTCATAATCGGAGGAGAACAGTCTTACACATATCAATCCAAAACAATTTCTCCTTAGATGCATTGCATTAGGCTTAGAAAATGTTATAAATATCCTAATTCCATCGCTTAAAATAATATTCTTCCGTAGTACGCCTCGAGGTATCGAATCGTCGTTAGCCCTTTACGCTTTGTTTTTATGAAGTGCAATGATACTTCCATGAAAAGAGACGTGGAAGGGTTTTGGGCGATTTTAAGTTATGGTTTAAGTTATGCTCTAGTGCAGTCATGGTGGTGCTACGAAGCTTTTCACTTCCCTCGCTTTCCACGAGAGAATTGGAAGCCAATCCTGATTCAATGTGTACAATATGCTGTCCTCTCTACGAAAACAGACTATTCATTACGCCAAAATCGCTTCACAGACACAGACAAACAACTTCACCTCTTACATTATCAAGTGCTGAATTGTCTCCGTCAGAATCGCTTCAATCAATGACAACGTGATTGCTTTCAACGATGATGGTCTGATATTCGTCCAATCCGATGTACTGATGATCTCTTTCCCTGAAAATATTTTTTGGGTACCTACGGATTACGCCTTTTTCTTTCCTACATGATTGTGGAAATATTTATTCCCTTCTGTTCGCGGACTTCAGGTACCACATTATCCTGTAGATTTTTGGTAAGGTTCTGATTCGAAAATCGAATAATCAACAGCCATGCTCTTCATCACTTGAGACTCGTGAAATCATGCTCGATCCTAATTTTCTGGGCTTGCGATACCAGGTTTTCCTCATTGACGGACTTCCGTCCATTTGAAGGGTTCTAATGTTCATAAGAAATATGAGTATTTATCAGAGTTCCCTTCTCAGTGGTAAATGAGATTTTTCGTAGCGTAGGTCTAGTGTAGACAAAAATTACAATGAAACTTTTGCCAACTTTGAGGAAAATTTATTTTTTCATACTTATTTAGGGCTTGAAATGAAAATGGTAATAATGTTGAGATGCAAGAAATATATAGGGCAATAACAACGTTTTCAAATAATTTAGAGGACAATAAAAATACTAATAAATAACAAAAGAAACTAGAATATTGTGTCAAAATTCCAGTCTACTTTCAAGCCCTCACGAAGGTTATTAAATTTTTTGAATCGTTGGCAATAATGGCATTTTATTTTTTCAACACAAGATCTTCACTAAAAAAACTCATTTACTATTAAATAGGAGTTCCGTTTTCTTTAATCGGGTCGCGCTGAATTAGTTATTCTAGATTATCTAATCTCATCTAGTGGCACGGAATATTCCGTTTTCCTGGCAGTATCATCAATTGTTCGTCAATTAAACCTCCAGTCTTGCTATCTGCGGACTCACGTTGATGTCTCACCTCATGAACCGTTGGGTTTGAGATAGAAATTGAGTTCTTCTATTTAAGACGTTACTCCGTTGACTCTTTTAGAATGCCTGTAATCATGAGGTACAAGTACATCACGCTAGGATAGATATTGTTGAGATGTAAATTCTCCAATATGGGCCTAAATCTAATGCTTTTGAATATCCTTAATTTTTGGGAAATATATGCTGATGCGTGATTGCAATGTCCCTGCATTTAAATATATAAAATGATATTTCCTGGAGTTTAGGTCAATAAATTAAAAGTTAGCAGCCAACGTTTCGTTTTATTTTAAAAACTTTGGGGCTTCTTCAGGGCTATGTTAGAAAAAAAATGAAAATTTTGAATTTCTCTAATACGTGAATTCCTTTAAGTACACGCGTAGGATATAAGGTAATGAACCTAAGAATTGCGTACCATTCTGACCACAGTAAATTTTGCTTGCCTTTATCAGAAAAATGTGCCTTAGGGACTTTCCGTATGGATCTTACTTTCACCGTCATGACAAACAAGAAAATAGCTGGGAGTGGTTTTTGTGTGGATCTCGAAATCTTCCGAAGAATTGGACTTCCTGGAATTATTGGCGAGCAGGAATAAATTTAGAATTATATTAATTTTTGCTACATTTAACTCTACCTTACTTTCCTACACGTCCGTCCTTATTTCTTTTTTATATTTTACTAATGGCAACGTCGAGTTTCTCTCCACCTACCTCCATTCCCAACGACCTTCCCTTAATTTTCTAGCCATTATTTATATGATTTCCTTCGAAAACATTTAAACAAGTCGTTATAGTTTGATCTATGATGAAACGCCATCCGTTTAGAAAATTATCTATTTAAACGACTTATCAAGTTCTGAATCTCCCCATCATCTCAGAACTTCTGAAGAGTATCTTGAGGCGCCTGGGTTGAATGTGAATACCATTAAATAATCTACAGTTCATTGGACACTGTTAGGGATAGCCATTTTAAAAGGGAGCTGGCACGACGGGTGGTCGTTTTAATATATCGAAACCCACGTAACATCACGGTGTAGTCGCTCCGGCATTTCTAAATTTGAAGTAATATCACCTACTAGTAGTAGTGAGTCCTAAAACTATTGTCTATTCTCAATAAAGTACATTTTTAAGCACGTTTTTATTGTACCTTAACGACAATAAGTGTCCTACTAAGTAAGTGGTTTGTCACTCTTTCTGATTGCTATCATCAATTTCATAAGTGCGGCGCGCGTTTTAGCTACCTCTTGTGATACTAATTGCTGGCCATTTTTTGTCTTTATAAGGACTAGGTGACATTTTAAATACTCTAGTGCGTTTTCCATATTATTACTGCGTGAAATTCTACAATATCCTCCAGTGGGAAACAACTTTAGTTAATTATCGGTAGAAATCCTATTTAACACAGTTCTCTTCACGTTTGGCACTATTCCATTCGAATTATTAAAAGGCAAGAGATTGAAAATTATGAATTCGTAGCAGTAATACTAATACAAGTAGCAAAGCGTGAGTCTGAGGTTGGCGGAAGTTGCGAAAAAGGATCGGACAAGAACAAGGAAATGAGGTATGTGGTTAAGAAACGCCCTTTTAAGCTTGTCGGGAATTTAAAGGAGCCTATTTTGGAGACGCAAGAAATGTAGGGAATGCCCGTTGGTAACTACCACAAATTTTTTTTTTTTGCTGCGGCTGCATTTCACCGCGTCGTTTTTTTTTACGGACAATAGCTTCACTTTTGCTCCTAAAAGTGTCTTCGTATAGAAAACAGTTCAATGAGGTTATCATGCGTTTAAATGTTCTTCTATCTTTACGAAGTTATCATGTCGACATATTCATTTCAACAGCGCAGGCTTAATTTAGCGTACAAAAAGTTTTACCTCTTGCCTCCTTAAGGTAATAATCGGAGAAAGTTTTGTAGCAACCTTTTTCATGGTGAACAGAATTAGGGTGCAAGTAAAAGTAATTTCAAAGGGTCCAGTTCACAAACTTTCACCTATTACCGTCGGCCTTTTCTGTGGTAGATACTTTGTCCGCATGATTCAGCATCTTTTTCTCAACTCCTTTCTCTTGTGCAAGGCAGGTACGGTGCACCGAGGCTGATAATAAGGATAGATGGTGCTTCCCAAACCAAATATATTACGAAGCCTCACAGTAATTTTACCCAAGTTCTGGTTATTGACCTCAGTGAAACTGAATTCCATTTGAGTGAGTCCCCTACAAAGGTTTATTCATGCGTCATCGTTGACTAAGAAGGCTTTCATCTATAATATTTCTTCGGGTTGAAATTAAAACATAATTCAAGAATTTTTTTTAAGCGACGTTGATTATTTTATACGTAACGGTTAAAATATATACGCGAAATGCACTCACTCTTGCTATCATTTTATACCTGCTTTTCGAATGGAGAACGTTAATATAATGTTGTAATAAAAAACCTCATATTGGGAAAACAAAGAGATAAGTATCATTTACTATATTAGTTGTGATTGAAAAATGTATGCGATGAAAAATGGAATAGTTATACAAAAAGATGTTTATTAATAATTCGAAAAACACTCAAAACTGGTGGAAAAAATCTATTTACTTAAAATATATTATATGCTTGAATTATTGGTAGTATAAATTTACAAATGCAAGCACATTTAAGTTATGGGATCGCCACCTGGGACCATTAGGCTTCTCTTAATTTTTTAAGAAAGATTAAATGATTCATACGTCTCCTTGATGATCCATAGCGTGCATTTCCAATTTACCGGTCTAGGAGAAACGTCTTTCACATGGGACGCATGACGTTATCATAGGCCGGTAATGACGCTGCTGAGATCAAACGAAATGGTCAAGATCAAAGTTGAAAAATCGAGTTTGGACCGAAACTCGATTATCAAGGCTCTATCTCGATTTTATCGATCTTTTACCATTAAAAATCAATTTTCGATTTCTCCATCACTATAAATTAGATGATTGGTTTTTATAATTTTAGCCGAATGGACAAAATACGTACCTAAATCGTAAAATTTAATCCCCAAAGAACGAGACTTATTAATGTAAGTTGTACTTACACTCTTTACTCGATTGTCCCTTTAGAACTTATCCTTGTGGCATTCTTGTCCCACAACCCAAAATACCATTGAAAGAACACTATAATAAATATCATTTTACCACATGCCGCTATGGTTGCGCGTGAACAGGTGGCTATTTCAGATGGCCATTATAATTATTTTACGAATTAAAATCCTCACGAATGCCGAATGCGGATATTCTGGAAGAAATATTCCGTCGCAAATGTGCATCCGAACCATAGAATAAACAATAGGTTATACTGATTATGAGTGCAATGGCCAAATTTCCCCATCTATAACTTGAAGTATTTAAGTGAATTGTGAAAGGAATGACGGTCTTTAAAATGGGGCTTTCTCGTGTATCATACTGAACAATAAAGAGTGAAATTCGAAAGGACGAAACAATTCTACTAACGTTATAGGCACATTAAAAGGCTAAGTAGGAAAAATCCTTTGATTAAGAACACCGACGAAAGGTTTGACAGAAAAACTTGCATGATTTTACCTCCTTAAAGTTTTAATGTCTAATGTTATATTGGTTAAGGTAATTGTTGGATGACATGTAAGTGAGAGAAATTACCTCGGGAAACGAATTAGTTTTATATGAGGGCTTATCGAAGCAGGAATCAGGAGGAAATAAAGCGGATAACCGAGGAAGTGATTGGCTGACGAGATCGAGGAAACTCGAGCACGAGTTGGTGATTGCTCTTTAATTCCTAATCGTATGTCTTTACCTCCCGATCTGTGTTTTGTGACGTTTTTATTTCTTGTGGCATTTTTCTTCTGTTCCGCGAAAAATTTACCCAACCAATTTTCTGTAATCCCTTTGACGACTAACAGGGGATTGAAAGGTAGATGACGTCGTTCGAAGTAAGCATTTATTGATTTGCGCCTGTCACTCCGACATGAGTAGGGAAAAGGAATTCCTTAGAAAAAAAACCCGCATGGTTACACTTCACTAACTTTTAATTACACAGGGTGGTGAAATGGGCGAATGCGCCGAAACTTATTAAATCCAAGATTAGCATCAAGCTTTCCGCTTGTACTTCGGAGGAACACTAATCAATTTCCACGGTAAAAATCCCTTGAACTGGTCGTGGAACCCAGTAGCGGATACAGAAAAAACTCAAGGGGGGTCGAAAAATATATCTTGAGTTACCTTTATTTTTATCGTAATAAAAATTGATGAAGTCACAAGCAGAGTATAAGAATATTTTATTTTTAGTGATTATACGCATGTAAAAGACAATACCATCTTATGATATAAAAATGTAACAATTGTGGTTTTGCAATATTCGGCAAAACTGGCGGACCCGCAAGGGGGGGAGGCGCCCCCCGCGCCCCTCAACTGTATTCGCCAATGGTGGAACCGCGGATCAGGTGTTAGGGACACGGTGCAGACCACTTCGATATTCAGATTCAATAGTTTACATAGCAATTTTACCGAGGTTCATGGTTATACGTGTGAGATACTCGTCGTCCATCAAAGATTTCAACTCAAGGGAGGTATTCTATCCATCCAGCGAGAGCCTAAAGTCTACAGAGTACCGTGAACTTCGGTAAAATTACCTCGTGAATTAATGAATTTGGAACGCGGTGTCAGAGAAGAAATGATTTATCGCAATTTAAGGGTAATAATACAATAAATACGATATATCCAGAGGAAAAACTCGCCTCACTCTCTTAACTGAATACAAATAAATAATGAAAACGGTCCATAAAATTTTAAAAACCTTTTTAATTTTTTTTGCGTACAATTCTAATATTTTCTATTCTTAGCTATATGCCCTTGAATGCATTGTCATACATATCTTCTATTCAATTGGGAATTATGCTCATTTTCGCTAAATTTAAATTAATCACGATCGATTAAGAAACAAGCGAGGACAAGAATCTTTTCGCTATTACTTTCATGTCTTTTCATACTTTTTTCCATTCTATAATTTTATTCTTAAGTTATTCCGCCTTCCTCGCGTAAAATTTTAAGTATTCTCCAATAAAACATAATAAATACGTTAGGATTCCTACTTCAACAGAAACATTCCACTCTCATCAGAGTCCTAAAATTCTAAAGACTGGAGATACATGACAAAAGAATATCTGCAATGCGTTCTTTTACGAAACAAATTCCTTCGAAAAATGCTTCCAATTTTACGGAATTTCCACGCACTTATTCAAGTATTATTGAATGAAGTTTTGGGAGGGTTTCTCGCATGAAAATCTAATCATCATCATTAATCAGCAATTCTAATACTGGGTTGACGCAGCTCTCCATTGCTCTATTATATCCGCTAGCCTTTTCATAGCGACCTATTTCTTGTCTTTTACACCCAACTTATTATGTGCCGTTCCTTGTCCTTCTTCCTTTTTACCAGTCCTTTACAATAATTTTTATTACACGCAATTCAACTTCCACCATTATTTTTTCATCAACCCATCATACCTCACAATGTGGACAACTATTTTGTCCCGTCTCCTTCTTAAGGATTTTGGAAGACTTCTCTTTACTCCCACTCTTCTTAGCACTTCCTCGTTACTTACTCGGTCGATCCATCTTATCTTCATCATTCTTCGGTATCACCACGTTTCGAATGATTTTACTCTTAGCTCCTCTGTTGCAGTCAATGTCCAAGTCTCACTACCGTAGAGAAACATGCTCAATATGTAGCATCTGATGAATTGTTTCCTTACTTCTATGCTTGTATTCTTAGCTGTATATTTCCGAAGAAGGCCCTTTTTGCCTGCGCTATTCTACTAATTCTTAATTCCTTCGTACATGGTTGGTAATTCGGCTTGCTAGGTAAGCAATTTTTTCACCTCTTCAAGTTTTTGTTTTCATAGTTAAATGTTTGTCCTTGCCTCCTCTCTTTTGGTGCATACCAACATATTAGTCTTCTTTTTGTTGATTTTCAACTGATATCTGGGCCCCTGTCCTTCCCATATTTGTCAAAGTCTTCTTCTAATTATTATCTGTCTCGGCTATGACTGCTATTCCGTCAGCAAATCGCAGCATACTATTTTTTCCCCGCGGATATTGACACCCAAAACCTTCCCCTTGATTTCATTAATGATTTTCTCGATGTGAATATTAAAAATTACGGGGGACAGTACACACCCATGTCTCACTCCTTTTTATATTCTTACTTCTGCACCGTTGTGGTCACATTTTATCACAGCTACTTGGTTTTTATACAAACTGTGAACAATTCTACGAGCATTGTAGATCACTACGATTGCTTTCAGAATTCTTAGCATTGAATTACACGATACATTAACCCGTACGAGTTCATGTCTAAATTAATGAACGTGAGAATAAACGCGAAAATGCACCTTAACTTGTAACCACCCAACTTGCTCTAAAACATGTACAGAAAACAGTATCAGTTCTAATTTGGTTCATGCATTCGTACGTGTCAATGTATCGTGTATTCAGGCCTCCAGAGCCAAAATTGTTTCTCTTGTGCCTTTGCTTTACCTGAATCCGAATTGGTCCTCATCCAGGAATTCTTCTGCTCTTAATTCTATTCCTCCGTAGATGATTATTGTAAGTATCTTCGGCGCATGTATCGTCAGGCTTACGGGCGTAAAATCTTCGTACTTCTCTGCTCTCTTCTTAGGATGTAGGAGTGATGATGTTCTTCTCGAAGTCACTAGGTAAATCTCCTGTTGAGTACATATCGCAGATAGTTTGATACATATAAGTGAAAACCATCTCTCCTGCATTTTTAATTAGCTCTTCCGGAATATCATCTATTTCTGGGGCCTTACTCTTTCGCAAGTCTCTTATTGCGGCGTCAAATTCCAATCTTAAGATGCTGCTAAAAATCTCATAAACTAGAATTAGAAACATAAACGGATAAACTAGAATTTCTGGCCGTGCAAAAAAAATCGCCCGTAAACTAAGATGCTTCCACAGACATAAGACAAGTATTCTCACTGAGAAGCTCAGTAGGCTACTAAAACGGCTACAAATGAACCCACTAAAAGCGGAGAAGATTGCGTCAAAGTTTCAAAACACTATCCGAAGCGGCATGCTAAAAATTACTTAACCGTATCGAAGGCGTGAAAAAAGAAAGCAAACTGGTAACACGCCAAACGCCGTTTACAAACGAGCAGGACAAACATTAGCGGGTAGAAGACGCCCATTCACCGATTCCCAGCAGGTAATCACTTGATCAATGAACTTCCATTACTAAGTTATTACTCCTATTAGGACCACCAACCGAATCCTAACGGTGTGATTTCCCAACCATAAGAAGCTCTAACGCAAGTTACTATGAAGCCATTTCTGACACAAAAAGAAATCGACTCCATAAGGTTATACGTGCCACTGATCACATGAATATAAATGACTCTTTCGTATTTAATTTGCATTAAAAGTAAGAAATTATACGCCACACTGTAAAACTAAACTAAAAGGTCTAGACAACGTAGAAATGAAACATCTACGTAAGTAGCAACTCTTTCGAGACAAAATTATTCTTAAGTAAACTAGAATTAGTCGAAGGACAACACTAACAGTAATCACTCCCAAAAGGTAAAGGTTAACGAAAATCACAACGGAAGGATAAGCAATTATCATACATCACATTATTCACGCAAAGAACATGCCTGGTATATCCCCGGATTATTAAAATCAGGGAAAAAATTCTCGTCTGGAAACTCATTCCTCAGGTGATGAATGAATAATGAATTACACAGTGACCGAGGGTTCCACTATATTTTGCCGCCGACTCCGTCACAAGGCTATTTAAAAATACCGGTGATGACCAGATAGGAACAAATTGGGTCGATGCTTTCCCGAAGAGAATCTGTAAGCCATGATATATTTTCTTGGGGGAAAACATGGCAAGACCACAGGTAGGTCATGTTAGATGTTGCGAAAACGTGGCGGGTTCTATTTTTACTGCATTTGCAAAAAAACTTTGAGGTTTCAAAAATCATATCAATCGCCAAAAAATAGGAAAATTTGGCAAGAACGAAACCTAATGGCACTTGCTTTGAATGATAAGCCTTGGTGAACCAGGTGAAGGAGTACACTAGGGCAACATAAGGTCGCAAACGCAGAAGGGAGGAAGAATTAAGAAGGGAAGGAAGAAAAGTTTAAACACAATCTTTGTAAAAAGGTCACGAATGGGCTGTTATATATGATATAGAATTTCACAATAATATATACGTTTTATTATGATTATTTGTACCTATTGTAAATGAAAGTTAAATGTAAATTTTTACCATTGCTTATATTTTCAGCATTTTTAAAACATTATAATCCGCTCATATTGGCATGCTCACGACTATTAGTTCATTTTTTACTAATCTGTTTAAAAAAATACTTTAGCTCGGGTATTGATTTTTAAGTCTAGCAAAGACAAAATAAACTTTAATGGCCACTGTAACTTGAAAAGTAAGCTGCGAAAAATTAAGTGACAAAAATAAAAACATATCACACTCCTCTATGCAGTGGACCCAAAACGTCTAACAAAAATTCTTACAGATTGAAATGAAAGAAAACAATAACGTGGAATAAGAGCGATTATTACTAATATTATTGTCGCGAAGTTCACGATGTAGCTAAAGGAATTCTGATGCCAAGAAAAGCTGATTGATCTGTTAGAAAAATGATTTTAAGTCGACATCTATACAAAAAAAATTCATGATAGAAGAGAAACTGATTATACCCACACGCGAGCGAACTAAGTAATACCCGACGACAGTGGAGGATCTATTGGGGGGGGGGGGCGAAGGGGGCTATAGCCCCCCTTGGACATCCAATTTACTCTTGATAGTCTGGTAATTTTTGTTCGGACCCGCAATACTTCTGGGAGTTTACTAAATGCTTATTCCCACCCTTGTCCCTATCCTGGATCCGCTACTGCCTGACGACTAGCTCACGATAGTTACCAATACTTTCGGTCTGAGCCTTTAAAACCTCTTTGACATAAGTTCATAGATTCAATTGCCCCTCCCTAACCCCAACTCTAAGATGTATGAGAAAATATCAGCGCGGGCTTTTTAAAAAATCTGTAATATTATAGGAGTGAAAAATTGCTCAGAACAAACGGCAAAAGCCACTCACAAACTTGACATACCCAACATCGACTACTCGCGAAGTATACTCACCACGGGCACATAAATCAAGATAATAACAAGCATATTTAGCACAACAGCCAGTATCATTAATGAAAAATATGGAGTTAAAATGAATACGGAAAAACATATGTGAGTGCCAAAACGTTGAAGTCACGGCAGCGGATCATCATTACGTTTCAAGCAATAATACATATAGCTTCCATGAAAACTTTCAAAATAATTTCAAGGCACATTTCAAGCATTCAAGATGACGATGGGTTAGCTATAAAATCCCCCAAGACTTTTCCCGGTACCTTTTTGAAGTCACTTGAGAAGCGAAGTCGTTCATTCCTTCACACCAAAATCTAAGAGAGAGGAAAAACGTAAACCAGTAACACTGGATTAACATCATTAACTTTCTGAGGAAACCAGGGAAGGCCGTGACATCGGCTTCTAGAAAATCTGTCTGGAACTTTCTAATGATTATCTCGATGACCCAATATAAACACCAACTTATTCCTTTCTTTGATAAGGAATACCTACCTTATCGAGGGAAGCAACAATATGGCAAACGTCCAGTGGTCAATACTTAAGACACGAGACATCTGCAAGCGATTCCAAGGATATAATTGGGTAGGCACTCATCGAACAAAGCCTAGCGACACAAAAGAAGTTGTATCTACAATTTAGATCAAAGCAATCAAGGTGAAGATATAAATTTTCGCAGAATCGTTGATACTTTCGATAAATACGACCAAAAGAAATGAGGGAAATGCATGTACTATGTACTGATTGGGTATTGACCGACATTCGAGACTGTGAAGCAGGATGATCCATAATGACGGTTGCTACGGCAACTCCAGGGCACAAAGCTGGAATCCATTCTATTAATAGCGTTCATCGTTTCCTCGTCAAAAATGAGAATGTCATTAAATGACAAATTTTTAGGAACATTCTGGGCAAAATATAATCAATTCAAGTCCGGGAAACGTATCCAAAGTGTACAGAAAATGGGGAACAATTGACACACTCTTGAAAATATTTCTGAAACTTTTAAAAAGGCACGTTAATTAAATTTACGAGTTATATTACTCGTAAAAACACTCGAATAGTATCCTTATGGAATAGATTCTTCACGGTCGTTTCTAGAACTATTTCGTAGGTTTTTTTAAATTCACTTACGCTTCACTAATGGGGAGGGATTTAATTGGGAGCGGGTGCATTTGGGGTTAGCTCACCCACGACTACTCCAAAAAATTTCAGGGGAAAGGGTTGAAAGTTCTTAGTCTCCTGTGCCCCTTCCTGCCTTAGGCCTCGAATTAATCTTTAATTTAACACATAAATTTTATACAAACAGGTGTTTACTGACAAGGCAAAATCATCCAATGGGCGAATACGGTGGCTTATGCACTGCATTTGTGGCGGGGAAACAGCAGCGGAAGGTTCCGACAGATAATGCCATAGCTGATTCCCACTTCCACCTGCTCTAATTACTGCAAACTTCCAATAAAACTTCTCACTATTTATGCGTGCTTCCCATCTTATCATTCTCTCATAAGATACGCGTGAGGTAATATATCGTCACAGATTATAAAGACGGTAACGCTGCCCACGAATCGGGAACATCTTTTCCGGCTTAGCAGCGTTAACAAGATCGACTTGATAGGTGTAGGCGATCAATACGAATGAAAATACGTTCCCCGTGAACTTCCTGGAGCCCGGAGCAACTTAAAAACGAGAGAAGCTCCTTGAAACTTCCTTTCACTGACCGAAACTTTTTCGCATAGTCACGGTGAGGCGATTCTCATCGCAGTCTGACGGCGCGGAACGAGCGTCGGAGAACAAGTTTCGGACGAAGAGCAGCAGTTGACGTCTACTTCATTCACAAAAGTGATCCAATCCTTTGTTTATCATAAGGAGCCAAAAATAGATTACCATGATGGACGGAAAGTACGATATCATTAAAATTAATGCGATTTATTTTCAGATACTCACAAACGAAGCACAAGATAAAACGCTGAGATTTTTTTCACATATGAATCGGTGGCAACACGTCTATTTGACATAACAAGGTGCAAAAAATGGCAAATAAATTTTTCGCCAAATTCGAATAGTCAACCTAGCAGGCAACCTAAAATAAAAATAATACATCTACTTAACCATTCAACTGAAATAAGTCGAAGGACGACGCTATTTTAATAGGACAAACAGTAGCTATCTACAAGTGCGATGAAAGCAATGGCAAGTAATTCTACAAGGGGGAAGTAATTAATTATATTCACCACTTATACATGAAGTAGAAAAATAACATACCGTAAAAAATAATGGTTACAACCACGAAGACGGACTATTAAAAGCCCATCCAAGGTCATGGGCTAATAACCTTGACCACTAGGGACATAATTGGGCATGACGTGAGTCGATCGGGAAGACTTTCACAAAAATAAACAGTAAAAAACGTCCAAGTTAACGTGTGACGCAAAAAAGGCGCAGAATTCAATGAAATTGTAACTTGTGAGCGCGAACTTGAGAATTTACAAAATATACATCCAAGTTACGGGGTGATTTAAAGTTAACAACGGTATGTTCTTCCAATTAATTGATATGTATTCATTCTAGCTTCCAAAATCTCAATCCCCGGATCACAAAAAAAATGCGTCTTGAGTAATTCCCCAGTAAGAATGCGCCCATTAGAAATTGATTAATCCAACGCAGCAGTACGTTTTCTTCGAAGCCCCACGATTACACGCCCAACAAGGAATTATATTGGCTGAATCTGAGGGTCCTCACTGACGCATGTTTACCATATAATCGTAAATTTCCAATACGCTACATTTGAAAAGACAGAAATGAGCTAACAACAGCGAAAACAGGTAAAATTTACGCACAAATGTTTTAGAAAAAGAAGATGGAATTAACTTTGTAAACATCCAAAATGAGGGGAACTCCGTCATTCCATTTAAGCCTCCACTCGACCAACAGCAGAATGCAAACCACTAGAGCAACTACAGAGATTCAAAATGCATAAGCGCTTAAGGAGACGATCATCCCGATTTGCGGAGAATGTTAAGTCACGCAGCCACTTTCGCCAGTGATGTGCGGATGACAAAGCAAAAATTGTATCCGTTTATTTCCTCTCTACCTCAATGCACTGCTCTTGAACTAAATCTCATGCGAGTCCGAGGGCACTCTACAACGGAAGGTCGGCGGTGAGAGAGGGGGTAATGCACTCAATGAAAGACGACGAATGATGCATGTAGGTACTGAGGAAAGACGAGGAGAAGGGAGGATTACCCACTCGGCTGGGCGGTAGGAAGGAGATAGGATTGAATCCACGAAGTTATGTGATATTCTGAGCGCAACCCCTTCCCTGCCGGAACATTCAATGATGAGGGAAGAACAAGCCAGCACCGTGTCAACCAACACTTAAGTACGCCGAAGTCCGTCGGAATCCACGCTCCTTAGCTGTCACACGGCACGCCCTGTCCAACTGTGAAGATGTGCCTTCCTCTCTATCACCTACTCCTATTCCAATCAGGGCCAAATTGTGAATAGGCCGAGTAGGCAGCAACTCATGGGCTCCATGACTTTGGGGGCCTAAGAAGAATGTTTGCCGATCGACTTTCCTTTCGCCTTCTCACGTAGTGTAAACAATTTACGAAAAGACGAAATAAAATTATGCTCTACCTAGTTTAATTCCGAAAATAATATTTTTCGTAAAAAACTAAACACTGGTTTCTCTCGCCCCCTCCCTTTGATGGCCACGGTTGCTTAAACTGCCTGCAAGCACCTAAGAATGCTAATCCGGAACTGGTCCTAATACCTCCCACTAAGGTCGGAAACACCTGACTACGGATGTATCGACTTAATGTAGTCAGGGTAGGATTCATGTGAGTGAAGCTCTTGCCTGAGGGTGGCGGGACTTCGGGTAGGTTCTACCGGGAGCCTGGGGGGGCTGTCATCCTCACTCCAAAATTTGTCTCCCTTAGCATAATAGCCAAAATAATACAAGATATAATAAAAGATGACTAAACGCATTCCGGACTGCTCTTACTCAGGGGGTATATTCCAGGCTTCTTAGCGTTTTCCCAAACTCACATAAGCTTGAGATGGTTCGCAGGGTGTGAATAATTCTAACCGAGGAGGCAAGAGACTCCCCAATGCTCTTTGCGCCCAGAGTAGCTACGCAGGTCTGGCCATACGTCAATCCCGCAGTATATGTAACAGATAATGAAGAACAATTTGAGATAAAGATGATAATGAGAGATTTTTCTTACCTGCATGGCCTCTTTGACGTAGGCGGGCATCGTGAAGGACATCGCCCCAAAATCAGTGGTGATGGTCTCCACGTTGGGGTTCGATCGGAAGCACCTGCGATGCTCCACCTCTCCCGTGTCTCCCCTGCCCCCCCTCCCTCCCGACGACGAAGCCGCACCGCCCCCGAGTCCATCTTCCTCCCGCTTAGCGAGCCCCACGCCCGCTCCGAGGTCGCAGCCGGATGCGCTCGTGGGCAGGGATGTTGGTGCGGTGCCATCCCCCTGGTCCATTGCCTTTTCGCCCAGGACACGGCAAATCGGCTCTCTTTTCCACGGATTGGAGGAGGAGGAGGCAACGGACACCACGCCTCACGGCGCGAGCATGAGAACGCGATGAGGCGAGGAGGAAGCTCACAAATAATCGGGCGGGGGGCCGTTTTTCCCCAAAAGGATGACGTCGCGGTGCGCTTGGGTCTACCGATGATTTATTGATGATTCAACAATTTGGAACGAAATGCGAGTATTTTCTCAGGTTGCTCCGGTGAAAGATCCAAAAGACGACGGATGTACACTTCAGGAAGCGAGAAGTTCTTCGGCCAGGATGGTCAATTCGGTGGCCAAAAGTTCACGGATTATACATGATCTATTTTTGCTGTGTCTCATGCTGACAGGTCACAAACACACACGATGACGGGTCTATGCTACGATTAATCAATCATACACTCGAGCAAACAATCACAAACAATACAAAAAGACTAGCTAAACATAGAAGCCATTGTGATGACTATTCTGCTCCAATAAATGGGAGTTAAAAAATGATAAGAATCACACCTGTCATTCTCTTACTTCATTGGACTGTCGAATATCACCGGACCATGAATCCAAATAGTCGCACCTGCAAGAATAAATCGATTCTTTTGTAAAATTAAGAATATAAATACCATAACATGCTCTATTCAGCTCAAAGGTACCCTTATGTTAAGTTGGCATCAAATCACAGGCATATACGAAGAGTAATTGTAAGCAAGGTTTGTTTACAAAAATAATACACTCAAATTTACCTGGGAAAAATTAACCCCTACATGGCCATTACAAAATTATGGGGTTGCAAGTCTGGATTGATTCCAATATAAAAAAGATGAGACAATTCTAATCGTATTATGTAAAAAAATAGTCAACTTCTTTTACTGACTTAGGTCTAAACATAGCATTCAAAAATTAATAAATTTCAGCCGGGAAACATTCAGCGTAAGTTTCTCAACAATAAATTACTCTAAACATGGTAATTCATCACAATAGATCCTCATAATTCACTAAAACGGTTCATTCAATCCCTATAACAACAGAAAGTACCTCACCGAAGGCCAATCACTTGTGTTACCTTGGCCCACAGTTTTATCCCAACAATCTGCAGTGATGCCAACATTTAGCTTAATACTCAGGTCACGGTATCACTGTACTATATTTACCATAACTCACAAATGCGTCCATTGACATCGCTGGTTTTTTTAAATATGGCAAACAAGACATCATTACTTAGTACTATATACAGATATTCCGCGATTCGTCCCTGATTTAAAAGTTACAAGACCTGCAATACGTAGTAATTTCTCGCCGCGAAGCTGAGACTCGCCGGAAGGCATACCTGTTTAAAAATCATCATTACTCTGTTATGCGTCCATTCATCTCTTTGGTTTTTTGATATATGTCAGAGAAGACATCAATACTTAGTACTACACACAGATATTCTGCGAATCGTCCCTGATTTACAAGTTACAGGACGTACAATACTTAATATTTTCTCGCTGCGACGCTTTGACTTGACCGACGGTATGAGTTGATAATATTCATCATTACTCTGTTATGCTTCCATTCATCTCGCTGCTTTTTTGATATATGGTAGACAAGACATCAATACTTAGTACTTTACTCTGATATTCCGCGAATCGTCCCTGATTTATAAGTTACAAGACCTGCAATACGTAGTATTTTTTCGCCGCGAAGCTGAGACTCGCCGGAAGGTATACCTGTTTAAAAATCATCATTACTCTATTATGCGTCCATTCATCTCGCTGCTTTTTTCATATATGGTAGACAAGACATCAATACTTAGTATTATACTCTGATATTCCGCGAATCGTCCCTGATTTATAAGTTACAAGACCTGCAATACGTAGTATTTTTTCGCCGCGAAGCTGAGACTCGCCGGAAGGTATACCTGTTTAAAAATCATCATTACTCTATTATGCGTCCATTCATCTCGCTGCTTTTTTCATATATGGTAGACAAGACATCAATACTTAGTATTATACTCTGATATTCCGCGAATCGTCCCTGATTTATAAGTTACAAGACCTGCAATACGTAGTATTTTTTCGCCGCGAAGCTGAGACTCGCCGGAAGGTATACCTGTTTAAAAATCATCATTACTCTGTTATGCGTCCATTCATCTCGCTGCTTTTTTCATATATAGCAGACAAGACATCAATACGTAGTACCATAGAAAGATAGTCCGCGAATCGTCCCTGATTTAAAAGTTACAAGACCTGCAATACATAGTAATTTCTCGCCGCGAAGCTGAGACTCGCCGGAAGGTATACCTGTTTAAAAATCATCATTACTCTGTTATGCGTCCATTCATCTCGCTGCTTTTTTCATGTATGGCAGACAAGACATCAATACTTAGTACTATATACAGATATTCTGCGAATCGTCCCTGATTTACAAGTTAAAGGACCTAAAATACTTAAAATTTTCTCGCCGCGACGCTTTGACTTGACCGACGGTATGAGTTTATAATATTCATCATTACTCTGTAATGCGTCCATTCATCTCGCTGCTTTTTTCATATATGGCAGAAAAGACATCAATACTAGGTACTATATACAGATATTCTGCGAATCGTCCCTGATTTACAAGTTGAAGGACCTACAATACTTAATATTTTCTGGCCACGACGCTTTGACTTGACCGACGATATGACTTTATAATATTCATCATTACTCCGTTATGCGTCCATTCATCTCGCTCCTTTTGGGATATGTGGCACACAAGACATCAGTACGTAGTACCATAGAATGATAGTCCGCAAATCGTCCCTGATTTATAAGTTACAAGACCTGCAATACGTAGTATTTTTTCGCCGCGAAGCTGAGACTCGCCGGAAGGTATACCTGTTTAAAAATCATCATTACTCTATTATGCGTCCATTCATCTCGCTGCTTTTTTCATATATGGTAGACAAGACATCAATACTTAGTATTATACTCTGATATTCCGCGAATCGTCCCTGATTTATAAGTTACAAGACCTGCAATACGTAGTATTTTTTCGCCGCGAAGCTGAGACTCGCCGGAAGGTATACCTGTTTAAAAATCATCATTACTCTATTATGCGTCCATTCATCTCGCTGCTTTTTTCATATATGGTAGACAAGACATCAATACTTAGTATTATACTCTGATATTCCGCGAATCGTCCCTGATTTATAAGTTACAAGACCTGCAATACGTAGTATTTTTTCGCCGCGAAGCTGAGACTCGCCGGAAGGTATACCTGTTTAAAAATCATCATTACTCTGTTATGCGTCCATTCATCTCGCTGCTTTTTTCATATATAGCAGACAAGACATCAATACGTAGTACCATAGAAAGATAGTCCGCGAATCGTCCCTGATTTATAAGTTACAAGACCTGCAATACATAGTAATTTCTCGCCGCGAAGCTGAGACTCGCCGGAAGGTATACCTGTTTAAAAATCATCATTACTCTGTTATGCGTCCATTCATCTCGCTGCTTTTTTCATGTATGGCAGACAAGACATCAATACTTAGTACTATATACAGATATTCTGCGAATCGTCCCTGATTTACAAGTTAAAGGACCTAAAATACTTAAAATTTTCTCGCCGCGACGCTTTGACTTGACCGACGGTATGAGTTTATAATATTCATCATTACTCTGTAATGCGTCCATTCATCTCGCTGCTTTTTTCATATATGGCAGAAAAGACATCAATACTAGGTACTATATACAGATATTCTGCGAATCGTCCCTGATTTACAAGTTGAAGGACCTACAATACTTAATATTTTCTGGCCACGACGCTTTGACTTGACCGACGATATGACTTTATAATATTCATCATTACTCCGTTATGCGTCCATTCATCTCGCTCCTTTTGGGATATGTGGCACACAAGACATCAGTACGTAGTACCATAGAATGATAGTCCGCAAATCGTCCCTGATTTATAAGTTACAAGACCTGCAATACGTAGTATTTTTTCGCCGCGAAGCTGAGACTCGCCGGAAAGTATATCTGTTTAAACATCATCATTACTCTGTTATGCGTCCATTCATCCCGCTGCTTTTTTGATATATGGTAGACATGACATCAATACTTAGTACTATACTCTGATATTCCGCGAATCGTCCCTAATTTATAAGTTACAAGACCTGCAATACGTAGTATTTTTTCGCCGCGAAGCTGAGACTCGCCGGAAGGTATACCTGTTTAAAAATCATCATTACTCTGTTATGCGTCCATTCATCTCGCTGCTTTTTTTATATATGGCAGACAAGACATCAATACTTAGTACTATACTCTGATATTCCGCGAATCGTCCCTGATTTATAAGTTACATGACCTGCAATACATAGTAATTTCTCGCCGCGAAGTTGAGACTCGCCGGAAGGTATACTCGTTTAAAAATCATCAATACTCTGTTATGCGTCCATTCATCTCGCTGCTTTTTTCATATATGGCAGACAAGACATCAATACTTAGTACTATATACAGATATTCTGCGAATCGTCCCTGATTTACAAGTTGAAGGACCTACAATACTTAATATTTTCTGGCCGCGACGCTTTGACTTGACCGACGGTATGACTTTATAATATTCATCATTACTCCGTTATGCGTCCATTCATCTCGCTCCTTTTGGGATATGTGGCACACAAGACATCAGTACGTAGTACCATAGAATGATAGTCCGCAAATCGTCCCTGATTTATAAGTTACAAGACCTGCAATACGTAGTATTTTTTCGCCGCGAAGCTGAGACTCGCCGGAAAGTATATCTTTTTAAACATCATCATTACTCTGTTATGCGTCCATTCATCCCGCTGCTTTTTTGATATATGGTAGACATGACATCAATACTTAGTACTTTACTCTGATATTCCGCGAATCGTCCCTAATTTATAAGTTACAAGACCT
The DNA here is from genome assembly GCF_921293095.1 of Ischnura elegans. Taxonomy (NCBI): domain Eukaryota; kingdom Metazoa; phylum Arthropoda; class Insecta; order Odonata; family Coenagrionidae; genus Ischnura; species Ischnura elegans. The sequence continues at coordinate 29,299,411 of NC_060246.1, forward strand.
GCAATACGTAGTATTTTTTCGCCGCGAAGCTGAGACTCGCCGGAAGGTATACCTGTTTAAAAATCATCATTACTCTGTTATGCGTCCATTCATCTCGCTGCTTTTTTTATATATGGCAGACAAGACATCAATACTTAGTACTATACTCTGATATTCCGCGAATCGTCCCTGATTTATAAGTTACATGACCTGCAATACATAGTAATTTCTCGCCGCGAAGTTGAGACTCGCCGGAAGGTATACCTGTTTAAAAATCATCATTACTCTGTTATGCGTCCAATCATCTCGCTGGTTTTTTCATATATGGTAGACAAGACATCAATACTTAGTACTATACTCTGATATTCCGCGAATCGTCCCTGATTTATAAGTTACAAGACCTGCAATACGTAGTATTTTTTCGCCGCGAAGCTGAGACTCGCCGGAAGGTTTAAAAATCATCATTACTCTGTTATGCGTCCATTCATCTCGCTGTTTTTTTGATATATGGTAGACATGACATCAATACTTAGTACTATACTCTGATATTCCGCGAATCGTCCCTGATTTATAAGTTACAAGACCTGCAATACGTAGTATTTTTTCGCCGCAAAGCTGAGACTCGCCGGAAGGTATACCTGTTTAAAAATCATCATTACTCTGTTATGCGTCCATTCATCTCGCTGCTTTTTTCATATATGGCAGACAAGACATCAATACTTAGTACTATACTCTGATTTTCCGCGAATCGTCCCTGATTTATAAGTAACAAGACCTGATATACGTAGTATTTTTTCGCCGCGAAGCTGAGACTCGCCGGAAGGTATACCTGTTTAAAAATCATCATTACTCTGTTATGCGTCCATTCATCTCGCTGCTTTTTTCATATATGGCAGACAAGACATCAATACTTAGTACTATACTCTGATATTCCGCGAATCGTCCATGATTTATAAGTTACATGACCTGCAATACATAGTAATTTCTCGCCGCGAAGCTGAGACTCGCCGGAAGGTATACCTGTTTAAAAATCATCATTACTCTGTTATGCGTCCATTCATCTCGCTGATTTTTTAATATATGGTAGACAAGACATCAATACTTAATACTATACTCTGATATTCCGCGAATCGTCCCTGATTTATAAGTAACAAGACCTGCAATACGTAGTATTTTTTCGCCGCGAAGCTGAGACTCGCCGGAAGGTATACCTGTTTAAAAATCATCATTACTCTGATATGCGTCCATTCATGTCGCTGCTTATTCATATATGGTAGACAAGACATCAATACTTAGTACTATACTCTGATATTCCGCGAATCGTCCCTGATTTACAAGTTAAAGGACCTACAATACTTAAAATTTTCTCGCCGCGACGCTTTGACTTGACCGACGGTATGACTTTATAATATTCATCATTACTCTGTTATGCGTCCATTCATCTCGCTCCTTTTGTGATATGTGGCAGACAAGACATTAATACGTAGTACCATAGAAAGATAGTCCGCGAATCGTCCCTAATTTATAAGTTACAAAACCTGCAATACGTAGTATTTTTTCGCCGCGAAGCTGAGACTCGCCGGAAGGTATACCTGTTTAAAAATCATCATTACTCTGTTATGCGTCCATTCATCTCGCTCCTTTTTTCATATATGGCAGACAAGACATCAATACTTAGTACAATACTCTGATGTTCCGCGAATCGTCCCTGATTTATAAGTTACATGACCTGCAATACGTAGTAATTTCTCGCCGCGAAGTTGAGACTCGCCGGAAGGTATACCAGTTTAAAAATCATCATTACTCTGTTATGCGTCCATTCATATCGCTGCTTTTTTCATATATGGCAGACAAGACATCAATACTTAGTACTGTATACAGATATTCTGCGAATCGTCCCTGATTTACAAGTTAAAGGACCTACAATACTTAAAATTTTCTCGCCGCGACGCTTTGACTTGACCGACGGTATGACTTTATAATATTCATCATTACTCTGTTATGCGTCCATTCATCTCGGTCCTTTTGTGATATGTGGCAGACAAGACATCAATACGTAGTACCATAGAAAGATAGTGCGCGAATCGTCCCTGATTCATAAGTTACAAGACCTGCAATACGTAGTATTTTCTCGCCGCGAAGCTGAGACGCGCCGGAAGGTATACCTGTTAAAAAATCATCATTACTCTGTTATGCGTCCATTCATCTCACTGCTTTTTTGATATATGGTAGACAAGACATCAATACTTAGTACTTTACTCTGATATTCCGCGAATCGTCCCTGATTTATAAGTTACAAGACCTGAAATACGTAGTATTTTATCGCCGCGAAGCTGAGACTCGCCGGAAGGTATACCTGTTTAAAAATCATCATTACTCTGTTATGCGTCCATTCATCTCGCTGCTGTTTTCATATATGGCAGACAAGACATCAATACTTAGTACAATACTCTGATATTCCGCGAATCGTCCCTGATTTATAAGTTACATGACCTGCAATACGTAGTATTTTTTCGCCGCGAAGCTGAGACTCGCCGGAAGGTATACCTGTTTAAAAATCATCATTTCTCTGTTATGCGTCCATTCATCTCGCTGTTTTTTTGATATATGGTAGACATGACATCAATACTTAGTACTATACTCTGATATTCCGCGAATCGTCCATGATTTATAAGTAACATGACCTGCAATACATAGTAATTTCTCGCCGCGAAGCTGAGACTCGCCGGAAGGTATACCTGTTTAAAAATCATCATTACTCTGTTATGCGTCCATTCATCTCGCTGATTTTTTCATATATGGTAGACAAGACATCATTACTTAGTACTATACTCTGATATTCCGCGAATCGTCCCTGATTTTTAAGTAACAAGACCTGCAATACGTAGTATTTTTTCGCCGCGAAGCTGAGACTCGCCGGAAGGTATACCTGTTTAAAAATCATCATTACTCTGTTATGCGTCCAATCATCTCGCTGGTTTTTTCATATATGGTAGACAAGACATCATTACTTAGTACTATACTCTGATATTCCGCGAATCGTCCCTGATTTATAAGTTACAAGACCTGCAATACGTAGTATTTTTTCGCCGCGAAGCTGAGACTCGCCGGAAGGTTTAAAAATCATCATTACTCTGTTATGCGTCCATTCATCTCGCTGTTTTTTTGATATATGGTAGACATGACATCAATACTTAGTACTATACTCTGATATTCCGCGAATCGTCCCTGATTTATAAGTTACAAGACCTGCAATACGTAGTATTTTTTCGCCGCGAAGCTGAGACTCGCCGGAAGGTATACCTGTTTAAAAATCATCATTACTCTGTTATGCGTCCATTCATCTCGCTGCTTTTTTCATATATGGCAGACAAGACATCAATACTTAGTACTATACTCTGATTTTCCGCGAATCGTCCCTGATTTATAAGTTACATGACCTGCAATACATAGTAATTTCTCGCCGCGAAGTTGAGACTCGCCGGAAGGTATACCAGTTTAAAAATCATCATTACTCTGTTATGCGTCCAATTATCTCGCTGCTTTTTTCATATATGTTAGACAAGACATTAATACTTAGTACTATACTCTGATATTCCGCGAATCGTCCCTGATTTATAAGTTACATGACCTACAATACATAGTAATTTCTCGCCGCGAAGCTGAGACTCGCCGGAAGGTATACCTGTTTAAAAATCATCATTACTCTGTTATGCGTCCATTCATCTCGCTGCTTTTTTCATATATGGCAGACAAGACATTAATACTTAGTACTATATTCTGATATTCCATGAATCGTCCCTGATTTATAAGTTACATGACCTGCAATACATAGTATTTTCTCGCCGCGAAGCTGAGACTCGGCGGAAGGTATACCTGTTTAAAAATCATCATTACTCTGTTATGCGTCCATTCATCTCGCTGCTTTTTTCAAATATGTCAGACAAGACATTAATACTTAGTACTGTATACAGATATTCCGCGAATCGTTCCTGATTTACATGTTACAAGACCTGCAATACGTAGTAAGTTCTCGCCGTGACGCTGTAACTTGACCGACGGTATTAGTTTATAATATTTATCATTACTCCGTTACTGCATAGGTATATTATGCGAATTGTCCCATATATTCTAGATGTAGGACCTACAATGCCTTGTTATTTCTCGACATAAATGAAGACAGAAGAACTTGGTACCATACACAGACATTCCGCGAATTGTCCCTTATTTTCTTGTTTTAGGTCCATTATACGATAACTTCTACTTTCTTTGGGTATTTCCGTGATCGTTATGCTATCTTAGCCATGGGTCTTTTTCCTGAAAAGGGTATGTTCTTTCAGGCATACTTCGTCTTTAACAATAGCCTCTCCCTAGCCTTCCATCACTCCATGGGGGCAGTAAGCGAAACGCCCCGTGGTGACCCTTCCGTGCTTCCGTGATGGGGCGTGTACGATGGGAATATGTTCCTTGAGCTCCTCTTGGTAAAGAAGTTGGCGGCGAATGACGCACAAAAAGCTCAGAGATAAGGCTTGAAAATTGACAATGAGAGAGAACTCCTGAGGAATCCCCTCATCGTTAGGCCGCTCCTCCCCCACCTATCCCATTCTCGAAGTGTCCTTGACCAGCATAGGAAGAAATACGTGAGGACCGGACGGGATAACGAGGGTGGGGTTGCATGAGGTGAAAGGGAGTATTTGCTAGTGCATAGGAACAACAGTTAATGGATCTTCTTTCGTCCTGGCGTGGACGATTCGGGCATTAGGTAATGGATTCCTGGAAATGAATCCCACTCTTTTTCAACCCCATAAGGGAGGATTTACGGTGATGTGTCTCAGTGACCATTAACCAGTGTGTGCATTAATATCTTCCTGGAATAGAGTGTTTGCAATGGTCGCATTTCCGCAGATACGAAAAATCGCGATCCATGGCAGTCATATTTTTTTTGTAACTGTTTCTTACAAAGGTTTTCTTTACTTCCTCTCAGGTTGAATTCTCTGCATATAATCGCATTTCCTGGGGAAAGTTTATAAAAATGCTGTGTCGCAAATTTTAGAGGAATGCTCGAAAAATTTATTCATAATTTAAAATACAAATCCATGTTACTGAAAACGGAGTGGAAAATTTTAGGTTTATTTTAAATGATTATTATGACGAGTTCTATTGCTGCCAATAAAATCTCTTATTGATCGTGGAAGAAATGACAGTCGGAATCTGTCTGTTCTGCAATCTATCTCTCTTATTTTATTTATATGATCTGATCTTCCGTAGTACGTTGGCGTCCGCAAGATATGGTTAACTTCGTCAGAAAAGACACTGCTCTTGAATTTATCTAAAAGGTTTAGTCTATTTTTCAATCTACGGTCCGACAGAGATTCCCATCCGAGTTTATTTAAGAGGTCAGTAACACTAACAAGACTATCGTAACGACCTTTCACATACCTGGCAGCTCTTCTTTGCACGCGTTCTAACTCTGTTATTAAGCCTTTTTCATGAGGGTCCCAAACACTTGCAGCGTATTCCAAATGTGGTCTAACGAGGGAAAAGTAGCTAATTTCTCTCACTTTGTCGTCGCACTTTCGTAATATTCTTTTAACAAAACCCATTTTACGATTAGCTTGACCGGTTATTTCCCGAATATGTTTATTCCACGATAGATCATTATTGAGTCTAACCCCTAGATATTTCACGGATTCAACTGTCTTTAACTGGGTGCCCCAAATGATATAGTTACGCTGTAGGGAGTTATTCTTTCTCCAGAAATTCATAACGACGCATTTTTCCAAATTTAATTCTAACTGCCAAGCATCGCACCAAGCTTGGATAGCAGCAAGGTCATTCGTTAGTTCATCTATACCTTTGCTGGAACGAATTTCTCTGTAAACTACAGCGTCGTCTGCAAATAATCGTAACTTACTCTGCACTACTTCGCCAATGTCGTTTATATAAAGAAGGAATAGGAGTGGGCCAATGACACTACCCTGAGGAACGCCAGAAGTCACTCTAACCTCATTGGAGACTGCACCGTCTAATACTACTCTTTGGACGCGGTCGCTCAAAAATTCTCTAATCCAGGAAATGACATCTTCGTCTAGACCATAAGATTTCAGTTTTATTATTAACTTTCCGTGGGGTACTTTATCAAATGCCTTTTTGAAATCAAGAAAAATCGCGTCTACTGGAATGTTGTCTTCCCCGGAGACTAAAATATCGTGGGCGAAAAGCGCTAACTGAGTTTCGCACGATCTGCTTTTCCTGAATCCATGTTGATTTCCCATTAATAAGTTTTGCGTGTCTAGGTGTTTCATTACCGAGCTGACTACGATGTGTTCAAGGACTTTGCAAGAGATGGACGTTAAAGATATCGGCCTGTAATTAGATGGCTGTTCCTTGTCTCCACTTTTAAATATAGGCGTTACATTAGCGATTTTCCAGTCATTAGGTACTTCGAGTTGCTTGATGGATTTACTGAATATTAACTGCAAGTAGGGGGCATGTTCTGTGGCTAGTTCTTTATATACGCGAGAAGGGATTTCGTCTGGACCAGGTGATTTATTTGGACTAAGCGATTTCAATATATTTTCTATTCCGAGCGTACTAATGTCAATAGCTGGCATCTTACGTAGACAGGGATTGTCATCGGTCTCGGGTGAGTTTTCGGAAGGCTCCGTGAAAACGCTCTTAAAGTAGGAATTTAATAAATTGGCTTTATCGTAACTGCTTGTCAACACATCTCCATTGTCGTTTCTCAGCGAACATACGGTAGATCGTTTACCTTGAACTTCCCTAACATATGACCAAAATGCTTTTGGGTTATCCTGTAACTGCTCTACTAGTGTTTTTCTTTTAAAATTCGTGAACGCATTCCTGAACGCTTCCTTCGTGGCGGCTTTAGTCATCCTATATTTTTTAATTATTAGCTCGCGTTCATTAGCGGATAAATCCGTGCAGACTTTTTTCATTTTAGCATGACACGCTCTCTGTCGCCTCAATGATTTTCTCACTTCCGCGTCGTACCATCTCGGTTCGCTGCCTTCTTTTACTATTTTACTAGGGATGTAGCTATTTATTCCCGAAGTTACGAGCGAAAGAAAAGCTTTCCAAGTATTTTCTACATTTAACTTTAATACTGATTCTTGAAACTCGGGGAAAGCATTTTTCATATGACTCTTAAACCCATCAAAATTAGCTCTTTTAAAAATGAAAACTTTACGCTCTTTTTTAAAGTTTACAGCGGTATTTAGAGAAAACTTTGCAGTTACTACCCTATGGTCACTTATTCCTTCGACAGTGCCAACGTTTATTACCTGATGTGGTATATTTGTCGCTAATAAATCAAGAATATTTTCTCCTCTGTTCGGTGCGGATGCTATTTGAAACAATGAATTAGATGTGAAAGTGTGTAATAAAGCCTCGCAGATCACTTTATCCCTCCCACCAGGAATGAAGCTATAAGTCTCCCAATCTATAGAAGGTACGTTGAAATCTCCACCCACAATCAAGTTTCTTTCAGGATACTTGGATGCTACGCTGTTTATTTGATTTTGAAAATCCAACATTGACGTTATATCTGAGTTAGGTGGTCTGTAATACGAACATAATAAAATAGTTTTGAATTTTGGACATTTAATTAAACACCACACAGATTCAACGCTGGTCTCAGTTACGGTTATCGCTTGGCTGACGATTGAATTCTTTACAGCTATAAAAACTCCGCCCCCAACTCGATTAATTCTATCTTTCCGATAAATAGTGAACGATTTTGGGAAGATCTCATTGTCTGAATCATCATCTGTTAGCCAACTTTCTGTTCCAAAAATGACGTTACACTTCGTACTATGAATTAAATGGTGGAATTCGGGAATCTTATTTCTTAAACTACGGCAATTAACCACAGCCACGATTAAAACTTCGGAAGTAGTAATATTGCGATTCGGGAATAATTCTGATTTGCTTTTGTCGAATAGACTATTCACAGGCTCTATACCGCTGATAAATGGAAATGCATGTCTTATTGACACACTATCAAAATGACTTGAGCCTTGACTGCCTTTGAACGTGTTGCTCGACTGACGCTTCTCGTGCATAAATGTAATACCTGAAACGCTGATTTTTCTCTCTACTTCTCTATTCTCATTTCTGGAAGAATCTTTGTCTGTGAAAAGTTTTGAACTTACCCGTTTATTTTTCAACCCACTAATATATCTATCTAAAATACTACGTATTGCAGGTCTTGTAACTTATAAATCAGGGACGATTCGCTGAATATCAGAGTATAGTACTAAGTATTGATGTCTTGTCTACCATATATGAAAAAAACAGCGAGATGAATGGACGCATAACAGAGTAATGATGATTTTTAAACAGGTATACCTTCCGGCGAGTCTCAGCTTCGCGGCGAAAAAATACTACGTATTGCAGGTCTTGTAACTTATAAATCAGGGACGATTCGCAGAATATCTGTATATAGTACTAAGTATTGATGTCATGTCTACCATATATCAAAAAAGCAGCGAGATGAATGGACGCATAACAGAGTAATGATGATTTTTAAACAGGTATACCTTCCGGCGAGTCTCAGCTTCGCGGCGAGAAAATACTACGTATTGCAGGTCTTGTAACATATAAATCAGGGACGATTCGCGAACTATCTTTCTATGGAACTACGTATTGATGTCTTGTCTGCCACATATCACAAAAGGAGCGAGATGAATGGACGCATAACAGAGTAATGATGAATATTATAAAGTCATACCGTCGGTCAAGTCAAAGCGTCGCGGCGAGAAAATTTTAAGTATTGTAGGTCCTTTAACTTGTAAATCAGGGACGATTTGCAGAATATCTGTATATAGTACTAAGTATTGATGTCTTGTCTGCCATATATGAAAAAACCAGCGAGATGAATGGACGCATAACAGAGTAATGATGATTTTTAAACTGGTATACCTTCCGGCGAGTCTCAACTTCGCGGCGAGAAATTACTATGTATTGCAGGTCATGTAACTTATAAATCAGGGACGATTCGCGGAATATCAGAGTATAGTACTAAGTATTGATGTCTTGTCTGCCATATATGAAAAAAGCAGCGAGATGAATGGACGCATAACAGAGTAATGATGATTTTTAAACAGGCATACCTTCCGGCGAGTCTCAGCTTCGCGGCGAGAAAATACTACGTATTGCAGGTCTTGTAACTTATAAATCAGGGACGATTCGCGGACTATCTTTCTATGGTACTACGTATTCATGTCTTGTGTGCCACATATCACAAAAGGAAAGAGATGAATGGACGCATAACAGAGTAATGATGAATATTATAAAGTCATACCGTCGGTCAAGTCAAAGCGTCGCGGCGAGAAAATTTTAAGTATTTTAGGTCCTTTAACTTGTAAATCAGGGACGATTCGCAGAATATCTGTACCTACTTAGTACTATATAGTATTGATGTCTTGTCTGCCATATATGAAAAAAGCAGCGAGATGAATGGACGCATAACAGAGTAATGATGATTTTTAAACAGGTATACCTTCCGGCGAGTCTCAGCTTCGTGGCGAAAAAATACTACGTATTGCAGGTCTTGTAACTTATAAATCAGGGACGATTCGCGGAATATCAGAGTAAAGTACTAAGTATTGATGTCTTGTCTACCATATATGAAAAAAGCAGCGAGATGAATGGACGCATAACAGAGTAATGATGATTTTTAAACAGGTATACCTTCCGGCGAGTCTCAGCTTCGCAGCGAGAAATTACTATGTATTGCAGGTCTTGTAACTTATAAATCAGGGACGATTCGCGGACTATCTTTCTATGGTACTACGTATTGATGTCTTGTCTGCCACATATCACAAAAGGAGCGAGATGAATGGACGCATAACAGAGTAATGATGAATATTATAAAGTCATACCGTCGGTCAAGTCAAAGCGTCGCGGCGAGAAACTTTTAAGTATTTTAGGTCCTTTAACTTGTAAATCAGGGACGATTCGCAGAATATCTGTATATAGTACTAAGTATTGATGTCTTGTCTGCCATATAAGAAAAAAGCAGCGAGATGAATGGACGCATAACAGAGTAATGATGATTTTTTAACAGGAATACCTTCCGGCGAGTCTCAGCTTCGCGGCGAAAAAATACTACGTATTGCAGGTCTTGTAACTTATAAATAGGGGACGATTCGCGCACTATCTTTCTATAGTACTACGTATTGATGTCTTGTCTGCCACATATCACAAAAGGAGCGAGATGAATGGACGCATAACAGAGTAATGATGAATATTATAAAGTCATACCGTCGGTCAAGTCAAAGCGTCGCGGCGAGAAAATTTTAAGTATTGTAGGTCCTTTAACTTGTAAATCAGGGACGATTTGCAGAATATCTGTATATAGTACTAAGTATTGATGTCTTGTCTGCCATATATGAAAAAACCAGCGAGATGAATGGACGCATAACAGAGTAATGATGATTTTTAAACAGGTATACCTTCCGGCGAGTCTCAGCTTCGCAGCGAGAAATTACTATGTATTGCAGGTCTTGTAACTTATAAATCAGGGACGATTCGCGGACTATCTTTCTATGGTACTACGTATTGATGTCTTGTCTGCCACATATCACAAAAGGAGCGAGATGAATGGACGCATAACAGAGTAAAATGAATATTATAAAGTCATACCGTCGGTCAAGTCAAAGCGTCGCGGCGAGAAAATTTTAAGTATTTTAGGTCCTTTAACTTGTAAATCAGGGACGATTCGCAGAATATCTGTATATAGTACTAAGTATTGATGTCTTGTCTGCCATATAAGAAAAAAGCAGCGAGATGAATGGACGCATAACAGAGTAATGATGATTTTTTAACAGGAATACCTTCCGGCGAGTCTCAGCTTCGCGGCGAAAAAATACTACGTATTGCAGGTCTTGTAACTTATAAATCAGGGACGATTCGCGCACTATCTTTCTATAGTACTACGTATTGATGTCTTGTCTGCCACATATCACAAAAGGAGCGAGATGAATGGACGCATAACAGAGTAATGATGAATATTATAAAGTCATACCGTCGGTCAAGTCAAAGCGTCGCGGCGAGAAAATTTTAAGTATTGTAGGTCCTTTAACTTGTAAATCAGGGACGATTTGCAGAATATCTGTATATAGTACTAAGTATTGATGTCTTGTCTGCCATATATGAAAAAACCAGCGAGATGAATGGACGCATAACAGAGTAATGATGATTTTTAAACTGGTATACCTTCCGGCGAGTCTCAACTTCGCGGCGAGAAATTACTATGTATTGCAGGTCATGTAACTTATAAATCAGGGACGATTCGCGGAATATCAGAGTATAGTACTAAGTATTGATGTCTTGTCTGCCATATATGAAAAAAGCAGCGAGATGAATGGACGCATAACAGAGTAATGATGATTTTTAAACAGGCATACCTTCCGGCGAGTCTCAGCTTCGCGGCGAGAAAATACTACGTATTGCAGGTCTTGTAACTTATAAATCAGGGACGATTCGCGGACTATCTTTCTATGGTACTACGTATTCATGTCTTGTGTGCCACATATCACAAAAGGAAAGAGATGAATGGACGCATAACAGAGTAATGATGAATATTATAAAGTCATACCGTCGGTCAAGTCAAAGCGTCGCGGCGAGAAAATTTTAAGTATTTTAGGTCCTTTAACTTGTAAATCAGGGACGATTCGCAGAATATCTGTACCTACTTAGTACTATATAGTATTGATGTCTTGTCTGCCATATATGAAAAAAGCAGCGAGATGAATGGACGCATAACAGAGTAATGATGATTTTTAAACAGGTATACCTTCCGGCGAGTCTCAGCTTCGTGGCGAAAAAATACTACGTATTGCAGGTCTTGTAACTTATAAATCAGGGACGATTCGCGGAATATCAGAGTAAAGTACTAAGTATTGATGTCTTGTCTACCATATATGAAAAAAGCAGCGAGATGAATGGACGCATAACAGAGTAATGATGATTTTTAAACAGGTATACCTTCCGGCGAGTCTCAGCTTCGCAGCGAGAAATTACTATGTATTGCAGGTCTTGTAACTTATAAATCAGGGACGATTCGCGGACTATCTTTCTATGGTACTACGTATTGATGTCTTGTCTGCCACATATCACAAAAGGAGCGAGATGAATGGACGCATAACAGAGTAATGATGAATATTATAAAGTCATACCGTCGGTCAAGTCAAAGCGTCGCGGCGAGAAAATTTTAAGTATTTTAGGTCCTTTAACTTGTAAATCAGGGACGATTCGCAGAATATCTGTATATAGTACTAAGTATTGATGTCTTGTCTGCCATATAAGAAAAAAGCAGCGAGATGAATGGACGCATAACAGAGTAATGATGATTTTTTAACAGGAATACCTTCCGGCGAGTCTCAGCTTCGCGGCGAAAAAATACTACGTATTGCAGGTCTTGTAACTTATAAATCAGGGACGATTCGCGCACTATCTTTCTATAGTACTACGTATTGATGTCTTGTCTGCCACATATCACAAAAGGAGCGAGATGAATGGACGCATAACAGAGTAATGATGAATATTATAAAGTCATACCGTCGGTCAAGTCAAAGCGTCGCGGCGAGAAAATTTTAAGTTTTGTAGGTCCTTTAACTTGTAAATCAGGGACGATTTGCAGAATATCTGTATATAGTACTAAGTATTGATGTCTTGTCTGCCATATATGAAAAAACCAGCGAGATGAATGGACGCATAACAGAGTAATGATGATTTTTAAACTGGTATACCTTCCGGCGAGTCTCAACTTCGCGGCGAGAAATTACTATGTATTGCAGGTCATGTAACTTATAAATCAGGGACGATTCGCGGATTATCAGAGTATAGTACTAAGTATTGATGTCTTGTCTGCCATATATGAAAAAAGCAGCGAGATGAATGGACGCATAACAGAGTAATGATGATTTTTAAACAGGTATACCTTCCGGCGAGTCTCAGCTTCGTGGCGAAAAAATACTACGTATTGCAGGTCTTGTAACTTATAAATCAGGGACGATTCGCGGAATATCAGAGTAAAGTACTAAGTATTGATGTCTTGTCTACCATATATGAAAAAAGCAGCGAGATGAATGGACGCATAACAGAGTAATGATGATTTTTAAACAGGTATACCTTCCGGCGAGTCTCAGCTTCGCAGCGAGAAATTACTATGTATTGCAGGTCTTGTAACTTATAAATCAGGGACGATTCGCGGACTATCTTTCTATGGTACTACGTATTGATGTCTTGTCTGCCACATATCACAAAAGGAGCGAGATGAATGGACGCATAACAGAGTAATGATGAATATTATAAAGTCATACCGTCGGTCAAGTCAAAGCGTCGCGGCGAGAAAATTTTAAGTATTTTAGGTCCTTTAACTTGTAAATCAGGGACGATTCGCAGAATATCTGTATATAGTACTAAGTATTGATGTCTTGTCTGCCATATAAGAAAAAAGCAGCGAGATGAATGGACGCATAACAGAGTAATGATGATTTTTTAACAGGAATACCTTCCGGCGAGTCTCAGCTTCGCGGCGAAAAAATACTACGTATTGCAGGTCTTGTAACTTATAAATCAGGGACGATTCGCGCACTATCTTTCTATAGTACTACGTATTGATGTCTTGTCTGCCACATATCACAAAAGGAGCGAGATGAATGGACGCATAACAGAGTAATGATGAATATTATAAAGTCATACCGTCGGTCAAGTCAAAGCGTCGCGGCGAGAAAATTTTAAGTATTGTAGGTCCTTTAACTTGTAAATCAGGGACGATTTGCAGAATATCTGTATATAGTACTAAGTATTGATGTCTTGTCTGCCATATTTGAAAAAAACAGCGAGATGAATGGACGCATAACAGAGTAATGATGATTTTTAAACTGGTATACCTTCCGGCGAGTCTCAACTTCGCGGCGAGAAATTACTATGTATTGCAGGTCATGTAACTTATAAATCAGGGACGATTCGCAGAATATCTGTATATAGTACTAATTATTGATGTCTTGTCTGCCATATATGAAAAAAGCAGCGAGATGAATGGACGCATAACAGAGTAATGATGAATATTATAAACTCATACCGTCGGTCAAGTCAAAGCGTCGCGGCAAGAAAATATTAAGTATTGTAGGTCCTGTAACTTGTAAATCAGGTACGATTCGCAGAATATCTGTATATAGTACTAAGTATTGATGTCTTGTCTGCCATATATCAAAAAAGCAGCGAGATGAATGGACGCATAAAAGAGTAATGATAAATATTACAAACTAGTACCGTCTGTCAAAATACCGTCGTTCATGTCACAGGGTCGCGGCGAGAGACTGTGCTCTTGTGGGTTGGTATGAATGCGTGGGTTGGGAAAACTGTGGGCCAAGGTAACGCGACTAGGCCAATCGTGAAACAAGAACAAGAGATCAAAAGGGCATCAATTTAAACAACAAATGTATAAGTACATGAAGTAAACATGCACAATAACTATAACCTTTCGCAAAATTGATCTTTCAAGATGATTATTAGGCTATTTCACCATAGTATAAAGCTTATTTAAACATTGAGATGGACTATTCTGGCAAAACCATGATGTAAATATGAAGTAAACAACATTGGACAGAATCGAAAATAAATTCCTAAATCGATACATTTCAACTAAAATATAATATTAAAAATATACGTACTTCTTTCACATGTTCCATTTTAGTTTAATTCCGGAGCAATATTCGCAATGACTTCACATTGCCAAGCAAATTTCCTCTTCACAATTCTCTACCAGCTGACTCGTTCACCAACGCACAGCAATCTGTATTTAAAAACAAATGAGAAATGATAATAAAAGTCACCATTTATTAAGAAGAATGGAGGTTAATAAAAAGTTTTAGATACAACCAGAAGAAAAAAAATGTCTGGAAATTCTCCTTCGTGATGACTTTTGGCAATACTCACCCAAAATAATAATCATCGATGTAAAATCAGCGCTGAGCTGTTAACGCTATGGGCGAAACGTACGTGGCCATCTTGTAGGTCAACTACAAACTAAAAGGAAACGGTAAAGCGACAAAATTCAAAATGAGCATACGTGATATCACAAGTAAGAATACATAAAACATTAGCCGTAGAAACTCTTTTACCCTCCTAGTAAGAGTTAGATATTTCTAAAATTTACGCATTAACTTCTATGTAGGGCATTAAACAGGGTTTTAAGTGTAGTCATATTCCCTTGATGTTTTATTCAGGCACTCATGTTAAGATGCTGATACCTCTAGGTGGCTGTGCTGATACTGACTTGGTGGGGGGGGGGGGGGGGGGGGCGAAATATATCTTGAGCTACCTTTACTTTTGCCGTGATGACAAATAATTAAGTCACATGCAAAGTTTAAGAATCCCTCGGTTAAAATCCCTCGGTAATTATGGATTTTATACATATTTTTGAGTATGACAAGTGAAAATTTGAATTTGTCAGCCACAAAGGATAACATATTTTTTGAACTATTAAATCCGTCGCACTGAAACTCGTCACGAATAATTGTCTTAATTTTCTTATCGTTTTAAAAGTAGTCCCTTCAAAATCCGTTGGTTATTATTGTTTATATGACATAATGTTGATTTAGAAAATTGAGTCTTTGCAAACTGTCAGGCAGAAAACATAGGATATTTTTGAAACTATTAATTCTGTCGCACTGAAACTCCACACTAATTTTTTTTTTAATTTTATAAACGTTTTAAAATGTCTCCCGATAAAATCCATCGGTAATTATGGTTTCTATACATAATTTTGAGTATGACAATTGAAATTTGATTTTGTCAGCCACATAGCATAACATATTTTTTAAACTATTTAATCCGTCGCACTGAAACTCCAAACGAATAATTGTATTAATTTTCTTACCGTTTTAAAACTGGCCCCATCAAAATCCGATGGTTATTATGGTTTATACATCTTTCATATGTATGGTTTATATATCTTTTTACTTAAACTTATAATACAGATATACAAGGCAATCCCATCTTAGGTTTTAAAAAAATTACTGTGGTTCTGCAATGTTACGCAATGCAAACAGCCCCGCAAGGGATGGGCACGCACCCCCTGAGCCCCCCATATGTATCTGCCTCAGCACCAAGTGAGTAGTTAATGTCGATTTCATGCAAAACAAAAAATATGACTCCTCACCCCTGTACTATTAATCCTATTTTTAGGAATATATTATTTCTCTCTATCTATTGATATTTCATGACTAAATATCAAAATCAAGCTCTGTTTTCAACAAGTTCTCATCACCATAAGAGTATTTTGAAAGTCTGCTCTAGAAAAATTTGCCCTTACATTTGATAAAACAAATAATGCACTGTTAAAAAATCTTTGGGACTACGAACCTCCGCTGAAACCAAAACACCGCCTCCCCAAATGTGCCCTCAACCCTTCCCATATCCCTATCCCCTAATTCCCTGTCCAGTATTATTATGCCATGACTCTTTTAATCTGTAAAACGTGATCAACTAATCTGCCTGCAACATTACTAAACGAAACGCCCAGGAGACAGCTGCAAAGCTGGGAACTGCGGAAAACAACAACGAGAAATATACTTGGACTTGGACTTGGTTGCCTGATATCCCTAAATGTGGATGACATATGTAGGAAAAAAAACTTCGCCTCGTATGTTCCACATTTACACCTTATTTATACTTACCACAGTTTTGATACTTATGCCATTAACAGGGTAGCAATTGGTTGGAAAATACAAATAAAAATTTTCTTTACTTTACCATGGTTACATAAAGTAATGCCAGAGACTGTTTTCATTCACTTCTAACTGCTTGTAATTTCATAATGGCTATGAGTTTATATAAGTCATCATGAAGCCCTATAAGGCAACCTTTTATTTACGGTTTGAAAATCACACTTACATTAACTTGGTCTTGGTAGTTTTAATCAGATGTCCTGATTTCTTAAAATGAAAGTTGAATGTAACTAAGGTAAGGTGGGGTAAGTGCGACCCCTAAATAGCATACATCAATTTTAACTAGCTTAGGAAAATTTTATAGGCTAGCTAAAATTATGAGATTCAATGTATAATATATATGTGAATCACTGAAAAGGAAAATTAGATTAAAAATCCTCTCTCTGAAAAGTGGTAATTTTTATAATTTTTTTCTTACAATCTTGTCGAGGGGTCGCACTTACCCCGTGCATGGGGCAAGTGCATTCCATGGCTGATGTGCAGTATATTTATACATTACGCGGCACATGGGGTAAGTGCGATTTGCCCAGAAATTCAGCTGTAGATTGCTTTTTAAAGTACCAAATTATGTTCAACTCTTGAGAAATCAACTTTTATCTTGGGTAATGTAAGTAGATTTTTTTTGCGTATTTTGGTTAATTATGGCACAGTATGGAATTGTTGTTAAATGTGTTTTTTTAATGATAGTAACAGTATTCAACTGTCATACATTAATTCAAAAGTGTATTTAAAATAGCTAGTTTGAATAAAAGCTGAATAAATAAAAATAATAAAAAAGTATAAATCTTGCATATGACAACAAATCTGAATACAAACTAGATTGTAGTGAACAAAGAATTGCCTCTCTAATGTAACTTACGTTATTAATATAAAAAGCAAGATGAAGAAAAATTCATGGTCTTCAACCAATTGAATTTCGAATATTTATTTGTTTATTTTCAGTTGTACTCCGAGAAAGATAGGCAAAACGTTAACTTTCCTCGATGGCTGACAGAGGGCTTGGGTAATATTTTTACAACACCTTCCCTAGGTATTTCGCTGGAATCCTCATTCCCTGGATAGGTGAAACTTATTTCAGTTCCAAAACATGTCCTCAGAAAGCAAACCACGGGATCACCTGATTCATTAATCTTCAGAATTTTCCCTACATAGTGAGCAACTGACTTTTTGCTGTTGAATCTAGCCAGAATTCAATCTCCACTTTGAATGTAAGTCACCATATTTGTTAAGCTTTTTCGACTCATGCTATCTTGTTTCAGGCATTAATACCATGTCATCTACAATCTCCTCGTCAGAAGATATGCTATCCAGTGTCCTATTTTAATAAATTAACATACTTAAGAAAGCTATCTTTATCAGATAAACCTTCAAAATATTAGTTGATGTGAGGACTCTAATTAAAACACCTAGTTTTATAAACCTCGGTGTTTTGCAACATTTACACAAGAAAGTTTTACGCAAGAATTGCCACACAGAAACTAAAAGTTTAACACAAGAACTATTACACAGAAACTAAAATTTAATCCATACTACAACCTCGTACCTGGGGTAAGTATGATAGGGGGTCGCACTTACCCCAGGCAACGGGGTCGCACTTGCCCCGGAAGGAAGGAATAGATGGTTACGACGGGGAAAGTGCGACCCCCCCCATCTAAACTAAATATAATGACCCGAGTTTCAAAATTCAAAGTAAAGCAAGGAAAACCAATCCATGTAGAAGAGAAAATAAGATATAGTTCTTACCTAACACCTCCGATGCGTTGATTCAGAGGGAACTACGGTGTAGAGTCTCCTCACAACCAACTAAGACTACGAGATGAACGGACGGGTATATTTCCTAAGCATGTGGAACGAGAAATTAAGGTATAAGTATTACAAAGTCGTTGGCTCTGGTTTCATTACTATGTGTGGAATATGTTGCACGACCGCCACCTGCTTTGAGAACGGAAATATGACCTTCCTTAAGGGGGGTCGCACTTACCCCACCTCACCTTATATAAACTTAACTCGTCATTTCCCTATTACGATTATTAAAATCAGAAAAAATTCAATGACTGAGTTGGAATCTTTCTCTTGAATCTGGTGCTATAATTGTTTGCAGTACCTACTTTTTACATTTCCACAATGTTAGGTAAGGTAGGTAAACCACTCAAAAAATTTTGAAGACCCAACTTCACATTGCATACAAAATCTGAGTTATTTCTGTTGCATAATTTTCACTTGTGGTTGACTACAATGTAATATTCCTTTGTTGCAATATTAGTTTCAGCATATATCAATCACCCAGTCCATTTACCAAATTTTTGGACTCAACACCAGCTATGCCCACATTTTTCAGTGTTAAACAGGATGAAGTACATGCATTGCCTGAAGTCTCACTGTAAAGTTGCATTAAACTGAAGTCCAGTTGGAAAAACACATTTATAACCCTTCAATATGGGTTTGGACGACTAAAGTTGACCTTTGCTGTACTGGTTAAATGTAATTCACTACAAACACCTCATTCAAAGTGACTGACATCAATGACACGGCAATGAAAACTCAGGTGTGATTACCTTGAAATCAATTTAAGATACTGAAAGCCCCTTTATACATTAACATGTGGCTATAGGAGCGGTGAAAAAATGTACTACCTCACCTACACACAGAGGCTTCAAAGAATCAAAATATTGTTTTCTTGTTCCAAGGGGGAAAAGAAACGGTATTGTGTTGAGATTTAGATTTTAAATTTTCATTATACCAATGCAAATATTTAAAAATTAATTTATTTTAGATACATGCATGAGACAACACTCACAAGGTCAGAGGTGATATTTTTATACCCACTACCACCTACTTTTGCATAATAATCATTTGTGAGGCTGTATGCTAGAAAAATTTTGAGAGGGATATGTTTCATGGGTGTAGTTTCAGATGCACTCCAGACCATCAGCACTGAAAGGGGGATGCAACAGGGGCGGGGTTGCAACCCTCTGACTCATGGAAAATTTTGGGAAATGATTGTACCAACTACTTTTGTGTTTTGAATAGGACCAGTGTATTTTGAAAAGGAAAACATTAAAAATGAAAAAAACTTCCTTTTTAACAAAATTACTTTCTGTTTTACAGTTAAAACAAAAATTTCACTGCCACAACTAGCAGTGTCACATCCAAGAGGTGGCACTCAATGCACACCTAAAACAATTTATCTACCATTGGCCAACCTCTAGACCATATCTCCAATAGATTCTGGGGAATTTGTACCCTTGAATCCCCCTGCTTGTAGTTTTCTGTGGGAGCACCAACATTTCATTGAGAGGAATCGTATAACCTCACAGCACTGAAAACGTAGCAAACTAAGGGAACACATACTGACCTTACAATCTGCACCTGATTAGCTCTCTTGCAAAGAGTATGACGACCAGATGACATGAGGTGAATAAAAGAACAGCTCACTATGAAAAAGTAGGATAAAGGGAGAAAAGGGGGCATTTGAAAAATAACATCAATTTCATAATTAAGAACAATAAAAATTTACTAACACTATGGTTTTGGATATTCTTCTGTGATTCTTCTTTGAATTTTTTCCATCTAATTGAATTTTTAACAGAACTCTTTTTAAAAATTTTTACTGAGGCAAAGTTTAATTTGTTTCTCTCACAAGTCCATTGAGATGAAATAATAGATGATATCCTTCTGCATTTGTGTTGTGCCCTGGCATGCTGAGGAAATATTCTGAAATTTTGAGAAGTATTGAGTAACTAATAACAGATTGATTATATAATATATATAAAATCATGATTTACAAAAAGGAGGACATTTTCCTATTTAAAAAAAAATTTGCTCAGACACCAGACAAACATCTAAAAAAGGAGGACATGTCTGGACTAATCCGGACGTGTGGTCACGATAGCAAAGAGGGTCTTTGACTCAGTGATGATAATGCAGGTAGAGGCTAATGATGAGAAAAGCCCTATTGGAGGCAGAAATCAAAATCCACATGCACTCTGCAGAAAAAAATGGGGAAAGGTAATGAATGAGGAATAATTCAAAATTAAACAATGAAGATTATGAGAAAAGTGATAACGACCATGGATGACGGAAGGCAGAAAAAGAGGAAAAATTACAAGAACATGCCTAGAGGAAAGAAATAAAGAAAAATGAAGGCAAAAATCAATCCTAATAGTTCAACACAGCTAATTTCAGCCAAATTTTAATAGAAGAAAAATGAGATGTAACAGGAGTCATGGCAAAGATAATACAATCAATGGCAAGGGGAAACTCCAATTCAGAATTTTTAAGCACTCAAATTCCACCAGGTAACAATGTACTAACAGAATGTAGCACTCATATATCTTGTCGGAGTAAGATTTATTTTTTACCTCACAAAGTATATTCAGGAAGTCTCCTTAGGTCTCCTAATAGGATAGCTATTCCATTGCTGCACATGTATATGAGGCTGATTCAGGCTCTATTCACAAGGCTATCAATAAAATCAGAATAAAGCAAGCAATTGCTATTGCTGTGTATAGTCAAGAGAACAGACGGGATGACAAGCTGGCAAATGGATTTTCAATAATCTATCTCCCAAAAGCCATGGAGTGAAAGGCTAAGTTATCAGTTGAAATTCCTTTTATAGAGTCAGGTCTCAATGGCCTCCTTATTAATCCATAATTAAACTACTTTTGAGAGCAGGCAAGAAACTTTGTGTCATGGAAATTGATGAAGAGGTCCACTGTGATGCTATGTTTATATAGGGGAATATGCACTTGTGTCGCCATCTAAAGCCCTCAGAAGCGGCTTTGCCACACAGAGGTGAAGGGTACCGCCCTGCAGCTATGCTGAACTCCTTGAAACAGTTTTGCCATTCCTCATCCTATATCCCCTGGGGCCAGCGAAGCTGGTCACGGAGGGATGGGTGCTGCCATGGTGTGGCCAGGGGAAGAGGGGGGAGGAGGAGGAGGTAGATGATTTTAGGGGGTTATACGGGGATAAAGGGAGTTATAATGGTTATAGACTTCGATCAATGTCGGTATTACTCTTCCCATTGGGGACTCCTGGCTACACCGCGGCCTGCTTTGCCATTCCTCAGAGGTCCTCCCCCGGAAACACATCAGGCTGGCTTGGCTGGCTAGGGAGGAAGGAGAACACCCTGTGGCTGTGCCATGGCCAGCTTTCCCCACACACTTCCCAGAATGGCTTCGCCGAAAAAAATGAATAGAGAAATCCCTGATTTTTGGGGAGGTGAGATCATTGTTCATTAAAGCATGTAGTAGCCAATTCAAAATCCAATGGTCTGCTTGTTGAAATTTCTCATCTTGACTACTCACAGCAATAGTGATGGTTGACTTCAAAATCCATCATTAACCTTCAGGATGTAGTTTGACTCATGCTCCGAACTATCATCACATTTACCCACCAAGGCGACCATTAGCTCTGGGGCACCTGTCCTTTGACTCTATTTTATGTAGTTACATTATTACAATAATGACTGCCACCTCTGAAGAACTATATTGATAATTTTTCCCCCATTCAATCAGACAATAATAAACACTCGGAAAGAGTTTTTGATACTCCTCGGTAACTCCATTTTATGATTAAGTTAAATTTCATAATCTAACTCACATTGACCAACAATGAATCAAACTTTCAGCAAATGTAAAAAAATATGTCGCTGAATTGATGAAATGTATAGTTTTTTGAAGTGTGGAAATTAAAGACAAAATATAAGATTATGTAATCTGAACACCATCCAAGCTCCACCCGAGGTAAATTTCTGGTCAAATGCCTGTTTCAGCCCTTAAGCACTGTTTCACTTTTCCAGCTTACTTCTGAGGAACTATGATGAGGGGAAATAAAATTCACTTTGCACTTGACCTTGGTAGTGATACAACAATATCAAAACCATGGTTGATGATGATACATAAATATTAACCCTTTCCTGCCGGCGCCTACAATAGAAAAACGTTTTCGTGCTACGAGTAGCATAAGAATATTTTAAACCTCTCTGTACGGAGCTCTTTTTTGGGGGTGAGTTGCCTGGGTATTGCCAGATTTGGGGCTCAGCTCAACCCTTACCCCGCCCACTGACTTCACCCTCTAACCCTATCATAGCACGAATCCACGGCCAACTTATTGCGTTACCAATGTTTTTTTCAACCAAACGTTGTAGTTGATTTTAAATGATTTACTCTCTCAAAGAATTACTAACGTTTTTTTTTTAAGCACTGTGGAATTTTAAACGGGTTTCTAGCGTTAATAACAACAAAGTTAGTAAATATAAGGTAATAAGACTATAAGTCTGGAAGTCCGTTATTTTTAACGATACAATTCCGTTTAAAAATTGCTAGGGCACAGAACAAAACGAAGAATTCATTTCAAAGTGTAAAAACATAGCAGTATGCAATAAAACATATCACTGAAAAAACTATTGAAAACGTAACTACTATGCAAGGGATTCCTGTGGTGAGGATGGTCATAAATGAGTGGGAGGGTCGGGTTTTATTGCCTAGGAGTGGCCCTAAGGACTCGCTAAGCTGGGTCACAGGCTGGGCCTGAATGCATCGGACAATTGCTGCCTCAGCGGTCACTTCCCTTCCCTCGCGTCGGCCAGAGCCGACGTCCGGTCATCTGTGTTGAAAAATTCGCGACAGCTATACCCGACGTCAGGTGTTCTGCACATGAAAAAGCTTGTCGGCTCCACCCGACGTCTGGCGCGAAAGGGTTAAGTGAGGAACATACCAAGTGAACTTTATTTTAGAGACATTGAATTCTAGGGTTTCAATTCCCTCAAGCTAACACTTGCATTCATTTTTCAACCTAAGTATCACCTTTTCGTTACTATTGTATAATGGTCATACTGGATAGCTATTTGACAACCAATTTCAATGAAATTCTTACTAACATTTCATTCGACTCAACATCAACCCTCTTCCTCGTAATGTAGTATTTATCTTAGACTTACTATAGTTATTCTCATGCTTTACTTGCTCAATGACTCAACACACAGTGAGGATAGGTGAGGGTAAGGCTCTCCATGAACCTTGCTCCTCAGCCTGAAGTTGATCAAATTCAGGGTAACAAAACCCAGAACAAGTTTCTTTCCATTGGTCTCCTGTGATTTAATTTTAGGAAGACCCACTATGGAAAATCACACTGGGAGGATTCTAGTAGGGCTGTCTGAAAGCTTCATCAGAATATGAAACCAGGACCCTTCAGCGTGGACCCCATCACTCTGCCCAATAAGGCACTATACTTGTGTTTCTGAAATAAATTTATAAATAATTCTATCAAATGCCAAAACCACAATATTTAGGACTTTTCGTAAAATCAGGAAGTAGTTCAGAGGAGGATTAAATTCATCCTTTTGGAACTTTCATTAAGGAACCACTTCAGAGATTACCATCTTTTCAATTTTTCAAGAATCTAGAAGGGAGGCGGCTGACCACCTCCACTGATCCTTAATCCATAGCTTGACATTTATCTATCTTATATATTACCTAGCTATTGATGTGGGCTTCATTTCCTTGCATTTTAAAATAAAGATTTGCTTTAAAATTCAATTGAAACCATAGAAATTAATCAATACAGATCTCAATTTAAATGAGAGTTCAATGAAGATAATAGGGAAGTTCTAATGGTGCAGAGAACAAAATTTAAGTTATTGGAGAGGCCAGCGTAAATGCACTATTGGGGTTGTCAATATGAAAGTATAATACATTAAAAATTAGAAACATGAGTGAGAATACACAGAGAGAGGAACAAGCTTTCATCAACATTACACAAATTTAATTGAGCAATAAGTTACAAGGTCCACAAATTATTAAGCACTAGAAAAAGGAGAAGGAATTGTATTACAAGACAAGATTTCTTGGAATTCAAAAGATATTTTTTTCTTTGAAACTGAAGATTAAAAGCTGATGGATTGATTCATCGGGTTTTTGATAGGTGAGCAATCAATCTCAACCTGTATATGCATCCCTTTAAAGTATGTATGTATCATCATGTAACTCATGTATTCATACGTCACCATAAGAGCGCGTATAAATCAATGTAACTTGACATAAGGAAAAGAAAGGGATAGGGAGAGAGAATACAAAATGGACAAAGATGATAGTGATGTGGATGATGGTAGAAGCCACACATCAAATGGGAAAAAAATTAGCCTGACTAAGACAGTGTTGCATTTTTACCCTCTGATTCATGGATTTAATCTTCCATATCAATATTGTCCTTTTCAATTTTGAGTTTTGTGCTTCTATCCATTTATTTCCCCTCACATCAAATTATATTAATTTATCTAGGTTCAATGATACAAAAGTATGCATGCATCCAATATTTCAGGAGATAAATCTACACGCACTCATTAAGTGTAAACACAACTGTCAAATGTGGCCAATATGGAAATCTCTCTTTTTATACGTATATATGTGTAAGTACACATTAACCCTCTCAGTGATATCCTTCTTTCTAGGGTACTGGCGAGAAATGCAGAGGATATTTTCATAAAATGTAGCAACTAGGTAAAATACCGATACAAAGCTAATATATTACATATCCAGGCATGGTTTTTTTGAAATTGATGAGGTTAAACTGGTTAATATTGTAAAAATATTTTTACTTTTACTGAAATAAGTTATAGCAAATTAAATAATGGAGTACGTACCAGCCGATATATCGTCCTACTGCACTTTTTGCCCGAGTTGCAAAAGCCGATACATATAACGGCCTGCCGCACTAAAAGAGTTAACATTACAGTCATAAAATTTTACTGCCTATTTGCTCCACCAAAAAAAGTCCAAAAATAATTCCCAGCATAGGGAAAACCATTTCAGTCTTTGGTAGATCTAAGTGTAGACTATACAGGGGAGGAAAAATTCCCAGGCTAAGGGCCCAAGAGAGAGGAATCAAAGTACTGCCCGGTGAATGAAGTTTGAAAGTGACATAGTGTATTGTCGAAACCTGGGTCGGTTATTCCAACTTCTGTGGAACATACAACAGTGTATTTTTATAAAGTTTCCTGTCACCAAGTTCCACCAAATTTTGCCATCCAGCCTTAAGTTGATCCCAAGGGATTGCCTTATCTTTCTGAGGGCCTAGCCAATGACAATGAAAATATTTTGCAAACTTCGAGGTACATTGTTCTAGCTTATAGGATTCAAAAAAACATAGATAATTACTTCAAATGTCATATTTTCATTACTATGCTAAATACACAAAATATACAGGTGTTTAGGTACATAACTGTCATTACATTAAAAAAGATCTCACACAGGTCACTTTCAACTTCTATAAAGAAACATCACATTTTATCAGTGCATTAGGTTTACATTGCTTTGTTTTGAACACAAGTCATGAAAAATAGTTCTCAATGCTTCTTTGAATTAATAACTAAATGCAATGACTGTCAGCAAGGTATCCAAGTAAAACAGTTAACATTTTAAATAGGTCTGAAACTTATCATTGGCATTTAGAAGATTACATGCCAAACTTTTCATCTATTTAAAATATCCATTCATATATACATACTTCAACAGAGAATAGGAATGATGCAAATTTTAACAAAACTTAAGTCATTAGTATGTACAATCATCATGAATGAAGTCAGGAAAATCCTTCACTAATGCAAAGAAATGGTATATGCATGATTATTTCCAACTGTAACATAATTGGGGATCTAATCTCCCAAACCAGGTGACTGAGGCACATAAATCAGATATTCCACATTGCTAGATTGGGGTCAGAGTAACTTATCATCAATGAACCAATAAGAGTTCCTGACTAGATGTAATTCACAGTCCTCGCTGACGAGCTCTCATTTTATCTCCAATCAGTAGGTATTCCAATTTACTTGGTCCCTCTTGACCCCAAACGCTATTAATGAACACTTTCTGAGGGGGGAAGTAACTGTCATCTAGTCATGCAAACCAACCCCTCAATTCGTCACCTATCTTGCGGTGTATATCTAGATGTGGGTGGATGCACCTTAGTGCTCAACCTGGGCGTGCCAAGGCACTACATCTGCGATGGTCCCAGGGAATTACAAGACGGAGAGGGGGAGAGGGAAGGCACAAAAAGTCTTTGATGCATAGTTGCACAATCAGGATAGGGACATTCATTGCTCTCATCCCCCACCCACTAATATCTTTGCGTGAACATGGGTGGCTGCAAGCCCTATCCTCATTTTGAGTCCATTCTGGCTCTCAGCTTGGCATGAACTTTGATGAATTCAGGCTCAGGAAGGTTTGCCTTATCATCTTCTTTTTCCAACTGTAAGAAAACAGAAAAGCTCATTATTGCAAAATAAAAGTATTTTTTAAATTCCTAAATTAACACAAATATCTTTGAAATCCCAGAATACTTATATGTAAATGCTTTTGAACAAATATGACTTACATAGAGGTAAATAGAATGCAAGTTCTGGCAGATGGTGAGGTAGCTTGTATGAAGCCAGGCAACATGCCACCCTTTAGGACTAGAGTTCTATGTACTGCTATGCAAGTCAAATTTGTGCAAAATAGTACGCCACTGAGCTACAAGTCAGCTACCTTGATTGGTTATGCCATCCAGTGGGAGATGACTCATAAATGCTTTCCTCATTCATACTGACAACACAAACTACACTTAAAAATTTAAGTGCCATGCTTATACTCATCACAGAATTTAAGTTTTTACATTTCCTCCAGATCTAATTCACTGCTCCACTGCTGTTCGATTCTGAGCTGTTTCTATAATGTAGGACTCAATTCTTTAACTACTCCCATGAAAGTTCTCGGCCCGGGTATTTATCTAGTTGATGATTATAGCCTAGACCTCTTCATATTCTTCAAAATTTTGCCAATTGATTCATTATAAGTTAAGTGCAAGAAATGGCTTCGGGCCACTCACCTAAGATTACTCAGTTGTGCTTCAAGGAGGAAAGAATCACCATGGAATATAAATTTGTAACACATGCAGTACATATGCAGCAGCTATATTTAATCTGCCAACACTACTACATGATGCTTGATCCGAAACAATATTTTGTCGTGAGTCGTACTACTTGGAAAAAGTACCACGTGGCCACAAGTGAAGGGAACTGTACAATAGACAGGTCAAAGATTAGAACTGCTCGGTGAGCGATTAAAAAATTTCCTGAGGATCCTGGGTAGTCGTCATCATAAGGCCTTTCTTCTCATAAGGATGACTCTCCCAGACGACATTTTGCGAAACCATCAATTTTGTAGGGCACATCTGATTGGAGATCATTTGCACTATAAGGAGCGACTCTTCAATGTGTCCCATCAAATGAACCAAATAAGTGCCATTTTACACCCCAAAAACTGGATTCCTAATTTTAAGACTCCAATAAGGAAATCTCAAGCTTCATTTATAGGTAGAGATATTCTATGAACAGAGAAATAGAAGAACAGTAGCATTACCTAATATGATGAGCAGTTTGAAGTGAATGGCTTACTGCAAAAGTGAACTAACCAAGCACGTAGATAATTATCATTGAAAAATTGTTCATTTTCTACTGTAAAATTTAATTTTAAATAGTAATTGTGACATAGTTACAGACATATGCCTGCTTTAACTATAAAATAGAACAATATTTATTAATTTTTAATTATAAATGGCAACCCAAAACAGGAAAAACTTTAACAGGTAGAATACAAATGTCAGGAATCAGACAATTTGTATGAGTGCTTGAATAATTTAAGTAATAGCAATAGTGTGAAGCATGAATATAGAGATTTGATGATAATTCAGCCACAAGACTGCAAGCCAAAAACTTCATCAGTTAGCCAAGAAAGCCAACACATAGCTATTAGAATGTTATTCCACAGAACATAGAGATTAAACTTTGTCCACATAGTTCCAAATGCTAATCTTATGGTAATCTTTCAGAAGGAAGTAATTCTAAGCAAATGCTAATATTTCCCCTCCTCAGCAACCATTACTTAAGTCTAAAACTTCCTCATTCCACTTTCTTCTCCATCCATTTCACCTTTCCTATTCTCCTTCATACAAATATCACGTGCATTCTCATTTTCCTTCTTCAAAGCCCACTCTCTGCTCTGTAGAATAATAGTATACGCTCCATGTCAGGTGCTTAATCAATTGAGAAACCTTTTACATATCACCTATATCCTTTAAATAAAAACTGCCTTTGAAAAAATTACCCTCAACATGGTATTCCTGCTATGTCCATTTTCCTGTAAATGCTACCTACATAGACTATTCCACTCACTCAATTACATGGCCCTTTACTTTGATGTTACTCTTAAGCTTTTGCTAATAAATCCACACAAAACCCAAATACTTGGGGGTCCTTGTAATTATTCCTAATGCCTGACAGCTACCTCTGTTTACTGAATGCTATCACCAGTGCCTAAAATATTTTAAAAATTTAATATTAAGCCTTACTAACCGTTTCTTCCAGTTTCTTTGCTCTCTCTTCTATGACCCTTTGAAAGGGCGTCCTACTGCTAACACGCTGTTGCTCCTGCTCCCGTCGAGCTTGTTGCTCTCTCTGGCGCTCCATTGCACGCTGAAGCTCACTCTTTTGGTTCAGGACACTTTTTCCTCTGGAAAGGAAAAATATTTACACACATTTATTTAGTGACATTATGCAAACCACCAGGTTAAGAAAAAAATATTTTATAATTAACACCAAATTATACAAAAGTTGACACAACAATTTTGATTCGTCTTGCACTGCAATCCACTTAGCCCTTTGTTTCTGTAAGAGTCCTTAGCGAATGATACAACCATGTAATTATGAGACTTGACTGGATAGAATAGTAGAAAAACCACAAAATAATCTCCAAATTCTTGCAATAAGATTAAGATAACAGGCCAAATATGTTCATCTCAAACTTAAAGGCTTAAAAGTGGTGGGTGCCTCTCATACCTGTGCACTTCTTATGCAAGTCAATGTAGTAAATTTACCCCAAAATCATTAAGGATCATATTCAATTGGTTATATAAACAAATAAAAATGTAATGATAGGGAAGTATGATTTTGGGTGGGGGCATAGTAGGATTAAAATGTGTCTTCTGGTATATGGCTCTGGAAACTTACATCTTTTGGTTGAAGAGGAGCTCTCTGTGCAGGTTTTTATGATCAACTGAGTCAAGACATGGGTTTTGAGGTTTGCGAGGTAGGATGAGGCCATCTTGGTCCATGGTAATTGCCGATGAACCTCCTTTATTTCTGTTAGAGCCCTTAGTCAGTCCCAAATGAACACCTCCACCTTGTAGCTGGGCAATATTCTTTCGGTTGTTCTCCTGTTGCTGGGATGTGTTGTCACAATAGTCAGGCTCTGGTATCATAGTCGGATACAGAAAATCTGTAAAAAAGATTGAAATTAATTTCAAGAATTTCAGAAGATAAGAAAAATATTTTTCATCTTTATCAGTCCCAAACAAATATTTCTGCAATACCATTTTGTATCTCGTCAATCAAGTTTACATGTTTTTCAAGTATAATTTAAATTAGGAGAAAAATTCTGGCTGAATTACAGGTTGCTTTGCAATGCAATCTTTTGAAAGCAAAATGTGCCAACAGTTCCAGTCAAATGCTTTCCAAATATTTATTCTGGTATTCAAAGTAGCTCAGTATGCCATCTTTTCAAGTGTGAAATTATTTTTTTATGCAAACGAGGTTAAGAAAAAAATATATTACAATTAGCATTAAATTATAAAAATTTCACACAACAATTTTGATTTTCCTTGCACTGCATTCCAAAATATACACTCATGTCGCTAAGCAACTATCTACATAATAACATTTAACATTAATAAACCAAATCTTTGGATAAATAAACGAGAAACTTCTGAGAAAATCAGAAGAAGTTCCGGTGGGAGAGATACACATCACCTATTTTAAAATTAATATTTTCCATTCGCCAATCTATTTGCTGACAAATAAAATATTTCACAGCTCTGATCATGCTTTTAAAATATTATAACCCCACTAATATCAACGCAAATGATATTACCATTTCCATTTTTACCTTTCCTCTCAGCGTTAAGTTTGTAGGCGTAGTATAACCGATCCCCACCTTCAAGCTACTAAAAAACTTTTTTGAACACGTAGGTTAGATGCTTCAAGACAGAATCTTCTCGCCATTAAATGACTCCTTTCCGGTACACTCGATCCTTAGTAGGAATAGCGCTTAAACTAAATGGAAACATTGGGTATAGCGTAGGTAAGTTACTTTCCGTCACCTTGGATCAGCCTCACTTAATTCAGATGAAAACAATACACAATACATTTATTTTCTCTGAATCCCCTATTTGCCTCATAAACGCTCTCGTTCCCGGAGTTCGTAAAAGGAGTAAGTGGGCAACATATTGCTAATTCCTGGAAGTGCAAACATACTTCCGTAAAATAACCCCGCATCCGAGCGTCGTGATGTGCCGGGAAGAAACTTTTCCTCAACGGTATTGATAACACAATGTGTAATACCCATCGACTACAGGGCCGCTAAGAGACATACGAGGAACCAAGGGACCTTTCTCACTGCAATCTGCACGGGGGCCAGTGGCTTGGCAAGGGGGAGGGTCCGGGGGGTACCGGACCCTCCACACCCGAAATATATGTATAAAAACAATTATTTTCCTTCATAATAGAAAATAAATATTGAAAAATCAAGAATTTTCAAAATATTTCTTTAATAAATGAAGTTTTTCGATGATGAAAAGAGCTAAAATTAGTTTAAAACCCTATACCTAGTACCCTGTTTTTAAAAAAATTTCCCCCGTGGTTTTGGACCCCTCCCCCGAACAAATTCCCGGATCCTGACGGGGGCCGGGAATAAACCGCCCTCAGGCCTCACTCGCTCTCGGTGGTCATCTAAGCTCACCCCGATGACCCGCACAACTATTACCGATTTACAAAATAAGCACGAATAAGGTTGAAAAAGTTCATGAGGATATTTTGTTATTCCTAAAATTCGGCACATTTAGGTAGCCATTATTTTTTACCGGATTCATTCCGCGTCGACGCGCTCGAAACTGTCGTCCACCAAATATGAGTCGACGTGGAATTAACCCGGAAAAAAATCATCAATCTGATCACCACGGTAGCCTCCTTAAGACAGTTAGGTACTATTTATTAACAATTGGAGTAAAAATACAGATATTAGCACGCTACGTGGCCATTATATGTTTTCGGGAGATGCAACCCGCAGGCGTGTAAAAATTACGATCTAATTTACAACACAATTTTATTAATCATTCTTTGGTTAGGTTGGTCCTTCATGCAGCTGATAGAAAAAAATGGAATAATCTCCGCCATTCAATTTAATGTTTAAACTGATGAGTGGGGAAAATTGAAGGACATATTTAAAACAACAGATCTTAATGGAAATATTAACAACAAAACCTTAAAGATAGATAACGCCTCAGGATTAACTAATATTCGGACGACAACTTGAAAACACAGGGGCTACAGCTATCAAATTAAATAAGGAAATGAATGATGCTTTACCCAGACAACGCACTCGTCACAATCATGATTATATTAGACCTCCACATGGCTTTCACTGCTTGAAAGTGTTCAGTGCACAAGTTTAGAGAGGCAGTTCTCCATCACTTGCTAGCTCTTATCGATTTATGAATGTGGGGCAGGTCTTAATTTGGACTGTCCTTCACCACCATGCTCATCACAACTGAAGCCTCGCTGGAAATAAAAAAAAATCGGGAAAATACTGCGCGGCGAATCCTGAATAGCCAGTCATATTTCCACAAAATAATTTTAAAAGCCGCCATGGGCGCAACTCCAATTTTGACCTTGTGACGAGAACTCGTGGTCTGAGATATCCCAATGAACAGCGGGTTCCTTGGGTCTTCACCAAAATTATTTTCTTAATTTAAGGTCGTTTTAAAAGTTAGTCAATTTAACAGTAACTTTTAAAGTATTTTCGCAGTATTTTTGGGCCAAAAATAATTCACTATAATTATAATAAATAATACGTTTACCCTGGAAAGTTCAATATTAGTCAATTCATCACATAATTTTAAGGTGGGAAAGTATTCACGTACACATCAGGGATGTAAAAACAAACTTAGGCGATCACAACATTTAGGGGTGAACGAGTAAGGGGTGACAACTGCCACCCCCGGATTACGCCTCTGCAAACCGCGTCTGAACAAGAGGAATAAGTGCCAATAGCTCGGATCTCATTAATATTCACACACTGATCTAAGATGCGCATGAGTCTCATCTTCGATGAAGAGCAGGGAAATATAAAGTGGGTTACACTAAGATTCGCTGACTATACTCGTGCGAATTCCTCATCTACAAACATCTTCATCTCCTACCAGGTGCTTGAATACCCTTATCCACATATCTTCGTATACACTCAAGCGGAAAAACTTGCTTTGGGACGTGGCTCAATCGCACATTCTCATGGTCGTAGCCAAACACATTCGGGGAATTGGGGGAGGGGAAGAGCTTACTTGGAAGGGGATTCATTTTGAGGAGTTTTTAGGAGTTACACCTTTCTAACATTTTGGGAGGGTTAGATTCCTTAGTCCTCCACACGCTCCCTACGGCCTTGCACATTCATAAGATATTTTTCTGCGGCGCCGGAAAGCTAGAGAGGGAAACAAAATAAAGGCCGGCGGCGATACAAACATTCGGCCTCTCACCTTCGCCTCTTCCACGGTCGACGTCTTCGAAACCACCGGGGTCAACCCTTTCGAAGACACTCATCTTCTCCAAGATGCCCCGAGTGGGCTTGTGGACGGGCCTTTGATACACGTTGTGCCGCTGATACATGGCGAAACACCTATGTCCGCTGGAACTCGGGACGAAAATGATGCCGACGGCAAAAGGACGGCGCAGGGGCGGGCTTCGGGGGCTACACCCGCCCCTTAACCGCTTGCGCGGCTTCTTGTGTGCACCTACTCTCCGCGGTCCCAATCGCGGCCCTCCCTTTTTTCTCGCTCGCTCCAAGGGGGGGAATTTTTCCACCCTCGCGTTTGGCCTCCGCGACGCGGACTGGAGACAACAGGTAACGACGTCCGAGGCCCGTTTGGTGAGAAGCCCCAAAAACGAGACACCACCACACACAGCATCGAGAAATGGGATTGGAAAAACCACATGGACCGCCGCTAATGCTCGAGAGAAGACGATTATGCGTCGACGACGTAACTTTTTCATGGATCAGTTAGTTGCGACTGAATCGAAAATAGAAAATAAATACATGAGCAAACGGTTTTTTCTTAAAGCTTGCCTCAGCTCGATGAGTCGAAGATCGAGCATTCTTTGAAACGTAAAATCAAAGAGAGGGAGGCAAATTATTGTAGCGGGTGCGGTAGTTGATGTCACTGTAAATCTTGCCTGGCCTAGTTTTTTTCAACGACGTGGCCATTCATTCTGCATAAGATTCAGCCTATCCACTCACAGAAGGGGGAGTGGAAACCATAAGAAGTATACCTTGCGTCCGAGAAACCTTTTTCCCTCACTCACAATTTATACATCTGAAAGAATTGTCGACTGCAAACGTGTTTATGATATAACACGGGCAACGACCCATCAGAGCCTCATTACGAATGATGAGAAAGCTTTTGAAAGGCTATTGTTTACCCAATTTAGTGTCTTGTGCTGTTGAAGCGATACCGATTAACAGCAACTCAAATACAGGACTGAAAACTTCATCCAAAACAAGTTAGGAAAGATACGCACTAGAGCCTATTAAAGTAAGTAATATCATTTAAAATATATTTCGCCAGGCCCAACAGCATTTCACATAAATATTGATTGACGATAGTGGTTTTACTTCTGGAAATTTGCTAGGGTAATTTTGCAGAGATTAGAAAGATTGTTCACATAAGGTCCGACAGTCTCAAATGAATAATAGCATTAATACAGCTGAAAATATTAATTTATAGTGAAATGTACTTACAGTTGGCGAAGATTTTACTCAACGTCATAATCACTCAATCATTGCTCTTATAACATGTAGTTTAATATGCTTAATAGATACATACTAAAACAAACTTAGGGACTCCGTAGATTCATTGAAAGAGTGAAAGTAACAAAGTTGGATAGTTACTAAAGAGACATTTATTTTATTGGATCCCTCACTTATAACTCATCGATCGATCCATTTGATCATCTTTACCATTCCTTAGCACCACAATGCGAATATTTTAGGCCTAGTTATCTTGGTTGCTGTCATCATACATGCATCCTTACTGATCATTTAGTAATGCATATCTTGACCATCACTTCACTTCCTTTACATGGTATCGTATGTACAATGACGACATGAAGTGCTTTCAGGAGATGAATAGCAGGAAGAAAGAGCATCTGCTGAGATAAAGAACAAGGTTATTGAAAAAAGCGGGAAAAAGTGACCAAACCAAAATAATTAACTCTGCACCTCGTTGTCAACTAACTTTGCCACATTCACAGCAACTTCAATTGGCATAAATTGGATTTTATAGTCCAGGAAATGAGTCAAAATTCCACATATCACTGGTTGGACGGCATTTCAATCATAAAATTGAGGGATTTCAACAGTTTTTTGGGAAATTCTATGGAGTGTGTTATCTTCTTTGCTTTTGGTTATAATTAAGAGCCACATATTTCTCGGACTAATCCCAACCACGTCACGCCTAATTACATCAAGTTAAGTAATGATAAGCAATGCTTTCAATTTCCTAGACAAGGATCTTTACCAATGCGAATAGCCGTATTGAAGAGTAAGAGGAATTGAGCGTCCATTGAATAGGGTAGTTTCCTTCATCAAAGAAAACGAAAGGTATTGATTGCGATTCGTTACCCACCATTATTGCATTCATGATATATAATTATTTGGTTTTAGAAATCCCAATTTAGACGAACGTTAATGGTAAATTAAAACCTCATTTGAAAAAAGCCAGATTGGCGGCCATGCGATGCCACTCCACATGACGCCACAGGGACCTAGATTCTATACGAGTAAATAGGAGTTTTACATTGTCTGAGATTACCAATGCATGCATGAGGCACAGAGCCCAGGGAAACGTCTCTTAATAATCACCTATTAAAATTGCCTACGGTCCGAAAGTTTTCTTCGTTTGATAGGGTATTAATAATCCTTATTTAAGCCAAGCGCTACCTGCTAGCAGCCTGCATCTTATTGTTAGAAGCGCTCATAGCATCGCACCAAGGTGGCCTCGGTGGACCAAGCGGCAGCTGGAACCAAAATGACGTCACCAGGGCTTTTCCCAGCATTCGTACTTAGCCGTCGCGTTTTCGCGCGCTTGAAAATTTTCACTTTTCATTTAATCGTGAAAAATAGACATCGTCATTTAAAAATCTAAAAGAGTGAAATACGTACTCCAAGAGTGATAATATTTCGATTTAGGCAATAAAAAAATAGGAAACCACCCTATTCATATGCCATGCCACACCCTAGCCATAGGGTTCTGCTTCCAGTAGAAAACACATATAACCGAGATGTGAAATGTTAGAAGATGAAATAGATTTTGTCTTCACCAAAGCGTGTAATCATGATTTTACGTCCTGGGGTTTCTTCAAAATTTAATACCAACACATTCGAATGATCAAAACACGAAGGATGGAAAGTTCTGATCGCGAGGTAAAATGCACGAAATAAAAAAATAAGCATGCGAACCACGCCGTTACAGAGACATATGCCTCGAGGGAAAATTGTTCCACATTGTGATATTGTGAGTGAAAATTGTTCCGCCGTGTGATATTCTCCAGGGGTCTACAAAAGAAAATTTTGGTCGATCGCTAACGATGAAGTTATGCGCTCAAGGCTACGAACTGAAATTGGACTCCAGATTTTGTTTTCAAACATTTGAACTATGGGTTGTTTCATTTTAAAGGAAATCGATGGCTTTATGGCAGCTCCCTCTTCTTTACTCAAAATCCCTAGTATGTGGCTACCCACATGATCCTCCATCCGAAGGTCAAACATTGAATAATTGAAGCACGATTTTATCATCGTATCAACTTCATGGGGTTAAATTTCTATAGCTGATGCTCTAAAATTTGAGACGAAGTTAAAAACTGAGTTTCTGAGGCATTGGATACGTAGATAATTGTAGTATTTTTCTTCATTATACTGTATAGACAACGGAGTGCCGTGGAAAAATATGATGCATGCTTTTCAGTTCAGCAATTTTGGTAGGCATACCTGCAATACAGGCATTGAACTGTCAACAGAAAATGCATAAAAATTACATATAGTCAATATTACAATTACAAAAAGGAATAATCGTTTGACTGGACCGGGCGTTTAAACGAAATTCCTCACGGCAATCCCAGAGGTATTCAATGTCAGCATTGCCACAGGGTTAACAAATGCTATACAAATCCTTCACTGTCACCTTCATTAAGTTTTCAAAAGGGTTTGATGAAATTCTCAGCAATCCTCATGAAAATCTAACCCAAGTCTCCTATTAGCTCATGATTCTCTCAGGGTTGTAGAGTCCATTTTATAAAATAGACACCAGAAATAATATTTTCCCGCATTTACGGTTAAAATAATGGAATGCAATTTACATTCCACAAAAATTTAATAATAGCAAATCGAAATCGGCAATTTATGACCATGCAACAACAAAATACGCAGCTAATCACTATAGCCATTCATTGTGAGCTTGGAATGTGTTTCGATATCTCTCTCCGTAAAAGTTCTTCACACTATCGTATCGTCGGCATCCGCATCGTCTAGAGTAATGCATGAATATTACGCTTAACGAATTTTTTTCACCTCGCATACCTCACACTGAATTGTTCAAATGATATGAATAGAGGCTTATCCTCCACGTGTTTTGAGTT
The DNA here is from genome assembly GCF_921293095.1 of Ischnura elegans. Lineage (NCBI taxonomy): Eukaryota > Metazoa > Arthropoda > Insecta > Odonata > Coenagrionidae > Ischnura > Ischnura elegans. The sequence goes on from NC_060246.1 coordinate 29,336,926, forward strand.
ATTCAAGGCATGATTGAAGTCATTGACACTATAAACTTGCGTGTAAAGGAATGTTTGCTCATGCATTGTGGCTGAACTTGACCCTCATCATTATTCCGTGGACGAGGATTGGACACCACTCCGTTCCTTTCCGCACGCTACGACAAATTCCTGGAGAAACACGATAGCCTGCCAAGCATGTATTACCTACGTGTCTGTCATGGGGATGCCCTCGTCCCGAGTAACGGAAGTTTCCTTAAACAAGACTTTGCACTACCCAGGGGTTGAAAGATGTGTAACAAAGGGACGATATCCCTTCAAGTAAGTATCGTCGCGGAGCACATTAGGGATATACATGTCGATAGCCAAGTTCTAACTACACGTACCTCCAAAATAGCAATTTTTCAGGGGAGGAAATAAACGATTAATTTTTAAAATTGTACATAGTTTTCATTGAAATTAAAAACCAAAAATACATAAAACTGAAAAAGAAGCATACATTTGCAAACAAAGAATTGTTTTTTGCTTGAATTTTATTTTTTATTAACAGTATTAGCAGTATTAACTCAGACCGGCCAAATTTTGATATAAGTATTGTTAGAACTTAGCCATCGATACTTCCCTTCATCAAAGAGTAACTTAACTTTCTTCCGCACTGCATTACATCGAAAAGACTAATTTAGCTCCCAATCATTAATTTAGTGATTCGCAAGGGGAGCATTATAAGAAGCGTAAAACACTCCTTAGTTTTACGAAAAACTGCTCTGTTAATGATGACGAAGGAAAGACAAAGCCTATGACAACTGACCTAATGAAACGAATGAAAATGAAAATAAACATGATAACATCCATAATGGTGGGATGAGCTGAAACTGAGAAATACAATTTATTCCAATTGTTTTGCAAAAAAATCCTTTGACCTCTCATTTATCTAAAGCTAGCTGCGTTGATACGTAAATGCAATAGTAGTAATGTCGAACTGAAAGCCCCAATCTCGCTCAAAAAAAATACACCAAATCAATGAGTGAACATTCGAGGAAGAAGAGGAAAAGTTCACCGTCATAGAAGCGAATAATGGGAACAATAACATTTTATTTAGACAATAATTTAATGAATTAAACTGAGTTGGTGAGGAGTCCAGATAAAGTTTACGACCTGAGGCATCGAATTTTTTTCGCATTCCATATCCATCTTTTTAATTCGCTTCGCACCTTTTGAGTCGCCATTCCTTCAAGCCTCAGACACACGCCGAGTACTGACTCCCAACGAAACGCTTCCTCGTCTGAGGGAGAATTTCACATCTCCGCGGCATGATTGATGGAAGCGCATTATAAGATCGCAAAGCAAGGGTATTGCTCTGCCACAATTGAAAAAAAAGAATGTAGAACGCTCAAATGTGATCCTATCACGACTAAGACAAGCGAATGAAAAAATCGAGTTCGAAATCGAAATCGATAATCGATAAGAAAAATATGCCTGACAACAAACAATGGCGAAAATGAAGAGAATAAGACGAAGCGTACAACTATTAACCCTTTATACAGAAACCCAATGCTGCTTCTGAGCAACTTCAAAAACGGTTAAACTTTCTGCTCTATTTCGTAAATATCTAAACTACCCATTATTTTGTCGTGTAAATTTTAGTGATGAAATATTTAGCTGCCACGATAACTATGATTGAATGAAAAATTTTCAAGTTTTCAGAATAAACAATCTTGAAAGTCGATTTCTCCCAGAATAAGCTCTGAGTAAGAAAGGGTTAATAAGCTGAATTGTGGTCATTACTGTAAACTGTCAATGCAGTTGAAGTTGAAAATTGCGAAATTCATAGCTGATACGACTAAATTAGAAAGCTGGTTTATCAATTTAGTTTTACTATCGCAACTTGGCGTCATAAATCTCGCGAACCATTCCTGCTTCGCAGCCCACACTAAAGCTTAATTGGTGGACAAAAATATGAAAAAACGGGGTAAAGGCATAAATAATGCTAATAGGTGAAGAGAGGAAATATTTATAATGAAATTTCATATTCTTGGAGAAAGGTATTCTCTTCTCTTACAGTGTATTCAAATCATCAGCGGAAGCAAATACGCGTCCTTAATCACTATCGTGAACGAGAAATCGAATAACGTCTCTTTAACTCCTCTGGCTTTTCCAAGAATTTAGATTCCAGTAACTTCTATCAGCAGGTTATACATCGTAAATGGGCATTGGATAAACTAAAACAAACCAGAGCAGCGGAGAGCTTTTACGAAAGAGCATGCAGCAAATAAAATATGGAATCGTTGCGATTAAAACGAATCTGATGATCGTAGAATAAAATGATAAAGTAATATTAACGAAATATAATAATAATGTCAATATAAATGCATTTCCGTCGCACGCCCGAAATATCGAAAATTCTTTCATCAGTGCATCATTAAAAATATATGAGAAAGTAAAGACCAAGAAGCGAACTATCTCTCTTCGAATTACGGTTCCGAATATTTCCCATTCCAAAATCTTTGACCGATAAACATACGCAAGACGGACAATAAATGCGACTTTTAAAATAGGTTTTTGCTATCACATTTACATATAAATTTCTACATTTGCAACACAACGCGTCGAACGAGTAACATAGATAGAGGAATCAACTAAATTTCTGCTATAAAACAAGAAGTGTACATCAAGGTACAGTCACTAATTCTAAAAGGCGAATATCAAAAGGGATTTTACGCTTAAAAAAAGTCATGGTAGACTGCGCCCATGAACGTGGTCCTAGACAGAGAGAGAGACCTTCTACACATCTTCTGCTTTGTTTTTTTCTGGAAATTCATCCACACCAAAAAACCTAAAAACTGGGGACCTTTTTTTCTATTTTGGGGAAAATGAGCTGAAGGAAAAAGGCGATGGTCGTTAGTGGAAAGGTCAAGGGAGGAGGAGGAGAAGGTGGAGGGACAGGTGGGCGTGGCGCCCAGGCGGGCATGCCGCCGCCGTCTGAGCACTCCGATAAAGACAAAGGTGGCGTCCATCCGGAGGGGGGCGGGCGCCAGGAGACGGGCGCGCAGTTATTCCCGTCCACTCCACCCTGAATCCCATATCAAACGCCAGGGCCAGGACATTCCTATCGTTTCACAAGTTTCGCAGAAAGAAGAGCCACGGGAAATATATCCTTTAGTATTACTTATTCAAAACTTTTGATAACATCAAGATATATTAATTAGAACCTTGTTAATTTCCATCCGTAACTAAAAAAACGGAATATAACATTTAGTTTTTCTCATAGGTAGATTTATGCGTGAGATACGTCTGATTACTGAAAAAAGACCACTCAATATAATCTTAAGGTGTAAAGGTAATAGCGTAGTTTTTTAAAAATCATGTTATGCGTCAGAAATAAAAAAAAGACCGGAAGAGGGGAAGTGATGCATTTCATTAAGAGGACGTATCACTCACACTTGGCCGGTCATTTTCGTGAAGAATTTCTCATTGAAAACGCAAGTCCACACCTGCAGATATTCAGAGCATGCTGAGTTGACCCTTCATCGACATTTGCCCGTATTTTATATTTAAAAATTTTTTCTCAGAATTTTCTCAAATGTTATATCAATACATGTATTTGAGATACAGGCACATTTCGATAAGGCCCATATATACTATACACCGATACACCATAGCAACTCCAACACGATACATTTTTATAAAATTCAAATATTTTGATAAAACTAAAAAAGTGTCAACGAGTTGGAGAAAAAACACAACCAGCCGTGAGGGAGTAATGTGCTCAGATACCAGGAGCTTCTTCATCGAAATCTTTGAATTATAATAAAGAAAAATACTGCGTCGACGTAATATACAATTTACAAGTCAATACTTTGCCGAGAAGGAGTCTATACATAAAATATGCACCACTATACCCTATATATTCTCAAATATAAACACCAATATTCACCTTCAAAAGGATGTGAGTTTTTATCGGCGAGGTTTTTTTTACAGTTTTAGAGGGAATACTTTTTTGAGTGGCTAAGGAAAATAAAGAGGAGGATTGATTTCTTTCCGCTACGCAGCTCATTTTCCTCCAGTCATTGCCGTTGGAATATTCAATACCAGTGGTACAAGATGAGAGACATCGATTTCAAAAGAGTCGAAGAAAAGATATGTATTTAACTACTTTAGTTTTCATAAGGAAAATGTTATGAGAAATGTCATCTCTCATATGACAAAAGACCCACCACATCCGTATCTCACGTCAGAGCGTTTCCGCAGTGAAACTGAAGAGAAGATAACAAAATAATCATTTCCGTTTCCGTCTTAGTTTCCGTGGCCTACCTGGGTTGAGATAATGAGTGCATCTGATTATACTGTTCACACACAAGTTGCAACCACAAATACTGCTTCGCACTCTATTTTTCCGTCAAAATAGATCTGATCACGTTAAAATATTTCGGATTAACTCGCTATTACAAGATAACTACCAAGGGATGTGCTTAGGCATTGAAATTGCGCGCCTCAAAATAGCAGGTAGCAGCAAACAAGAGAATAGAATGCTGAGGCAGGGAATTTCAGGAATGGGGAGAACGAGGACACATACGGCTAACATCCACAAGTGTTATGCATCTAGCGACAGAACTATTCCAAACCGTCGAATAAAACATCTTTTCGCAAGACCACATCACATTGATAGCAAGAATGCTTTATCAGCCGCAAATTTTTAAGCATCGCCTAATAACGAAGGGACTTCATATGAAGAAAATTAAAATTTATTAAAAAGACAGGTAAGAGGAAGACTTAATCAACTTGAAATAAAACGATCCTGACATGACGATACCTCCACTGCACAAACGCTCAACAATCCCCAACCGAATCAATCAATTAGAAATGGAGGTGGGCGATGCTGAAAAGCCGAGCGCATTCGTATTGTCGAGCTCCTAGATCAGCGAATTTGATTCGGTGGGCGATTGTTGAGCGTTTGTGCAGAAGATGCATCGATCAGCTGCATAGCTAAACTGATCGAGAGTTTAGAGATAGCATCAAGGAACACAGATAATGTTTACTAACAGCAATAAGGTAATTGTTTCAAAATGTATTTTAATTCACTTTATAAATCTGCCTAGACATGAATAAAAAATTAGTGAGAATTCTTACAAAACCTTACAACCAGATAAAGTTCAGACTAGTTACGAGTATTTTTCAGCAGGATGTGCAGCAAGAGTTGACTTCCACATACGTACATGAACAGGTAGCAATCGTTGGAACTGAGTTTCCATTAAAGTTTTACGTTTCGTGATACCTCATACTGCCAACTGGTCCTGGCTATCTTTATATTCCTAGTCATCGCAAAAAGAAGTACCAAAATTCTTTTATGGTTACTGCATGTCATCTCTGCAACACCCTGCCCAAAATCACTTTAAAAATTTTTCTGTTGCTATTTTTAAGATGAAATATAATTATACTTATGTTAATTGCTGACCACAAAATGTTGTTATTATTTTGTATATTGTAGTGATTACTTGTAGTAGTGTTGTTGGTACATTTAATAACACTATTTTAGTACAGTTCATAATAAACTTTTTAAAAATGTATGCAGATGAATTTTGAAAATTAATTACCAAAATACTTAACTTTTAGCTTTTTCATTGTGAAAATTGCATTTATTTATATTTAATTTTTCAATATCTTAGTACCAAATTGTTAATTATTCTATTTTTTGCTCAAAAAATGTATATTGCTTAGCTCTTATGGTCCCCTGGACAATTAATACATTTTTATTAATTAATTTAAAAATCATAAATGCTGTACTGATGAATGCCTAAGCTCACTTTGAAGTTCTAGGAAAATGATGTCATGTTCCTAAGCTACGAAAAATGCATAACACAATCAATACGAGTGGATGCTTGTTTCACGACGGGAGATGGCAGCATGTGGATTAGGAAGAAATGTGTCCAGGGGAGGATTGATGGAGATGATCCGGGGGCACGGGTTGACTGGAGCATCACGTGAGGTCGCTGGTCGAACAGAGCAGAGATGCGGGCGGTGCGGCGCGTTCAAAATAAGAGGGAGGGATGACAAAGAGGCAGTGACAAAGAGATGAAGTTATGGCTCTCCATTCCCTACTTAATAAAAGACGAAAATTCAAATCAAGAGGTTGAATTTCACCCTCCAAAGGTCGTCGAAAGCTTCAGGAATAACCAGTGCTGTCATGGCGCCGGAACGCGCCAGAACGCCGTTCCGGCACTGGTTAACAAAAGGCATAATAGTCAAGTAAGTATTATTTTTATCAATTTTTGCCACAAAAATTCTAATATATACATTTGTAACCAAAACAAATAATTCTAATAAAATTTAAATAATAAATTGTAATAAAAAACACACAGAGTAATATTTCACTTCTAAAAAAAGTTAAGGGCGTTCCGTCAATACTAATTTTGCCATGATGTCACTGCGAATAACGACCGTTACCAATAAGATTAACTGTGGATAGTTAATGAAAGAATGGAAATAATTCGCCACCACCTAAAATAAATAAACAATGCACGTGCCAAGAAAAACCGTAGTGGATCAATTCACATGTTAGTTTCAAGATTCGAAAGAAGAAAATACAAAGTGGGTAAGTCATGAAAGCACAGTAATTAGCTTTTGAGGAGGAAACATCATGACAACACCTAATGTAAAATTTTCCTCAGTCCATTGAAAAGCTTTGTTTTGCATCTTAACTGCAGTATTTCTGCTGAAAATTTTTCAAAATGGTGTTCAATTGCATGGTATGTTCGCTCGTAAGCGCGTTACGCGAGTAATGACATCACTGAAAAATAAATAAAATACCGAAAAGAATTTGGCTCCACATTCTATCTCTGGAGACGATGGCAGACTCATCCGTCGAAACGCTGGCACCAATTACCTAAAACCCCATCCGGTGGGAATACCGAGCTTTATTCCTTTTTCACTGGCTGCCTTTAGGTACTGAGAGTTTATTGACGCGGATGGTTAACGTCAAAATCAACAATGATCTCTGTCATATGCTAATGTACTCAAACATGGGAGAAAAACAATGTTTTTTTGGTGCCACACGAAAAATGCTCATTTGCTTTCCATCCCCTTCCCGAAAGAACACGACAAAAAGTATCCTCAAATTGAAACAATGAAGGGCAGGACATGATTAATTGACTTTACATTCCCAGAATAAAAAAATGGAGCAACTTTCATACAGAAAAAGAAGACTTCTCTTTCCGCAAGGAGACGGAAAAAATAATGCATATACTCGTGAATGAGACGCGCATATTGACGCCGAGAATCCAATGGAACGTGACACCTCACGACGGAAGAAAAATAAAAGGCAGCTTTAACGAGACGTCATCCGAGACTGCCGAAGAAAAGATGAATGACTGCATTTTTTTCCTCTGTTGGAACGACGGGCAGGCCCTCGCGGCGTGAAGGGCAAAATAATATGGGCTCCCGGAGTTTTCGGTAAACGTAAGGACACTGACGGACGTGAACACACAACTCGGCATACGGAGACATCGGGCTGGAGGCTGCCCTCTCTCATTCAGATGGAATGAGATACATTGACGTCCCGAGAGCTTAGTCATCGAGTCTAGGGGTCAGGCACTGCGTGGAGCCCAAAATGACGTCACAACGAAAACTCTCATCAGTAATTCAGCTTATTTGGAGTACCTATGTTGTTTGCCCTCAGCTGAAATCTAAGAAATATTTACTGATAGAAAGTAAAGGAAAATAAAACTAATTGTAAGCTAGATGTGACTTTCAAGTAAAAAAAACACGATTGTTGTACTTCTATTGTTGACTGCCGTATTCTCTTTATGTTCAGATACGTCTTGAAAGTTTACGATGCTACTTAATTGAACTATCTCCAACACAATTGAAAGCATTTTAAGATTAATATTTCAGTTAAACATTGTATTTATGTTTAAAAATAATGGATGTTAATTGATGATAAATATGACGTAATTATCCGTTCTTGAGCGAAATAAAAAAAATTAGATTAGATATATAAATAAAATATAAAGTAAATAAAAGTAGATATGTAGATAAATAAAAGAAATTGGATAGATTAAGAGAGGTTACGGCGCGTTTATTTTTCTGGTCACAAAATAATAGTTTTTAGATTCTAACATACCTTCAGGCACTATCACAAGATGAAGCAGTAATTCACCATCGTGATAATAATATCATTTTACCCTACCGTGAAGATGGCCGATTTGCGGACCAATGAAAATTATTGAACAAAATCGATCAATTTAATAAATACAGAATAATAGTTGAAAGGTTGACGTTAAGTGGAAGTCAGATTTAAGAAAATTAAAATACAACCGAATTATTTAATTGATCGCAATAATGCGGAATTTAAAAGAACTGATATGAATAAAAATAAAATTAAGAATAAATATATCCAGTGGCGGATCTATGGGGGGCTACGGATATGAATTGGATACCTTTAGGTATCCAATTTACACTAGATAGAAAGGTAATTTTTTCCAACCCCCACTACTGCTGGAATTTTTAACCCCCCCCCCCCTCGTCCCTATCCTAGATCCGCCACTGAATATATCCATCCTCTTATGGAGCCTAATTAATCTATGAAAGTTATTTCAAAGTATATTAAAATATGGAGAGAATCGAATCACTAACAGAGTATACACTTAAAATTGCAACGAACGAAGAATGAACTCAAATTAGAAAAAAAATGGCACTAGACAGTTCATCACCAACGGAAAGCATCGAATCGCTTTCATTGAAATCCGATCACAGATCTATATACCCCTCCAGCATTGGAGAAAGAACGAATGCCAAATACAGTATCCTGCATTTTTAAAAGGGACCATTTCATTGATTTTCAGCGATACTGATAGCAAGAAGATCCAATAATAGTAGGCATTTTTCTCGTGAATAACGGAAGGAAATATTTTTGTTGAGGGATCAACGTTCCCTGCCATAGAAATCAATCTACTGTATTCACGCACGTAGGTTTTGCGGGACTGAATCTATCGGCAGTTTATTGGAAAATCCCACGACACTTGGAAGCCGTATGCATGCGCTCTTCGCGTCGATCACCTCAATTATTCGGCCAAACCCAGGATAGACACTGCACACACACTCATCCCTCTGAGAGACGAGTGAATGACATTTCACGGTCGCCCTTGTGCGCAGTTCGATGCTCGTTGAAGCGTTGAGGTCGGCGGGCGCGCGCCTACCTCCCCCAAAGGCCTATTTCTCCCCCCACCCTATCGCTTTCATACCTCACCGTTGTCGCATTTTTTTCCAGTAAACAGCGGCGCCACCGGAGTGAGTGAATCATGAAGGGTGAGCAGCAGGATTTTGATTTTCTCTCTCTCCTTTTCTCTCGAACGAAATACTATGCAGAGGCCGATTCAACGAGTGGTAAGGAAAGGCTAAAACGACTCCCTTGGAAAATATATAAGGATCTGGATGAAATTAATCCGGGTTTCATTTTAAGCTCAAATACAGCAATTTTCTTCGAATTGTAAAAAATTTCCCGAAGCCAGAGTTCATGAATGACCATTCACAGGCAAAATAATTTAGTATGAAATCCACTTACAATTACCACAATACATTGTGGTAATTGAACGTGAAAATCATAGTTACTCTAGATATAATGGTTAGTTAGAACTAGGTATTTTCAGGTAAGACGCGCCCTTTAGAAAGAAATTTGCACAAGGAGAAGGAAATTTAATTAAGGTATGAAATTGTTATCACGCTTATTTAACCTATTATTTATCTTATGCCGTCGGAAAATATTGAATTCCCGCCCTACATCACGGAAAGATCAGTATCACGCTTATTGAAGTATAACCTGATAATTTAACCAGTAAGGAAAGTTACCTTTTTTAGGACCTATGGGAAAAGGTAGAACATCCAAGCAGGTGATTCCAACCCTTATTCTAAGTAAATAATGTATCAAGATACAACATCTTCGGCATTAAGCGAGTGACCGAGATATTCTTCGAGCGTTCCGAAAAATTTCGTAGCGGGAAGGAGTGCATGCGGCCTTGAGTCGGTACCTGCTAATTTTCGATAATAAACTTGAATATTCAGCCAACTGGATGGTAAAAAAACGCAATTGGCAGGAACAGTCATTATTCTTAATTCTGAAAATGTTCCACATTTTAATCACTCTGTTCAAGATTAACATAAAAGAGATCTGACCATTGTATATATTAAATCACATGATATATCAGCTATTTTCAGAACGCGTGATAAATGGTATAGTGACATCTGCCTAGTCCATTTCCAATCAAGGAATTCCCGACGAAAAACGGTTTTCTACAAGTCATCTTTTAGGATATTCATCACCTAATAATACCGAAGCTATAATTAGTCATCGTGAGCAATACATCTTACCAATTCACCTGATGTGGTTAAGCGTTAACGGAATATAAGTTAAACGCCATATTTAAATAGAGGCGTTTAAATTTTACGTACATTCACAGTAAAAAATTAAATGAAATATGGCCTCCAAAAGTGCGAGTTACAGCCAGTCGTTCGGCTGTGAGTAAGAGTAGATATGAAGACGATGAAAATTCGGCAACTGTACAAGGGACCAAGTTAGAAATGGATATCCGAGAGACAATGTGTGTCTGATAGGCTAGCTACAAGGATAGTGTTTGTTTTCACTTTGTTGATTTCGACTGGAAATTGCATTTCCATTAAATTTAATGATCAAAAAGAAGTAGAAATGTCAGTCTTCTAAGTCAGTAATTATTTTAATATTTTTCCATTTGCATAACAAAAATGAAGTTGAAAATAGCTTTTAACGACCTAACTTCCAACGAAAGCGCTCTAGTATGAATTTACTCGAAAGGCTCTGGTATAGAATAACGATTTTCAAGAGGCATTGACTATCAAATTCAGTCTGTATCACATGGGGTACGAAATTATAAATCTTCAAGCTGCTTTTTTTTTACTCAATCTCATTAGAGTAAGTAGAGTTTGCCAGTTTGCATATACCCATGCGTTCATGAGATTGGTGGCTTTAAATTTCATGCAATGCATGAATATTATGATGCATTTTAAATACTCGTTCGGACGTGTATTTGGGTTGGGCAATATTGTGCCTTGCGTTGCACTGGATCAATAGTTTTTATAACTCATGGACAGGCAACGTATTTTTTTTATAAGTTGGTGAATAGCTCGATAATTTCTTCTGCCGACTTCTCTCCCCTTCCCGACTTTCGATTTTTTTCACGACTCCGTAACTCGGCGGGGTCGAAAATGAACACGTCACTCCCCTATGCAGTCGACGCGCGAAACTCGGCAATAAACACAATAGGCCAACAAAGGATGTGTTGGGGCTGACATTACGGGGAGGTAGGATGAAGGGGAGAGGGAACGTTTTCCGAACTCCTTTCGAAGCAGAAGCAAATGCACTTCCATGGGCGGAGACACCTTCCCACACCCTAATCCAACAATTCCCAGCGGGGCCGCCACCCGACAGAAATGAGTGTGGCACCAGTCACCCAAAAGGAGGGGGGTGCGAAGCAGTGGGTTAGCTCCTGGGAGACTCTGGGGCAGATATAGGAAGAGGAGCCCGATCTGATCCTCCCGATCCACAGCCCCGAATCCCAAAAGTTTTTGAATGCACAAACGGATTTTCTCCGTTATAACACAATTCAAACATGCATATTGTTTTCATGAATGTCTCTCGCTACGATGACACCAGATAATGTTCAAACGCAAAATAATAGCACACGCGATGTGAAAAATTCAAATTGTGCGAAAATTCCACAGAGAAAAAAATCATTCGCCTTGATCGGGATAATCCCGTTCAAGGCGAATGATTTTTTCTCTGCAGAATTTTGGCACAATTTATGTATTGCGGGTGACTCCGCAAAAGTTATCACCGTGCCTATTCCCGATATACTTTAAATAAAAAATCAAATGTATACAATTTTAAACTGAGGCTTCTCCCAAGCACTTTAAGCTATCGCAGCGGCATGTTCTTTCAACTAACGAATATTGATATCATCTCTAGCATAAGATCCCTTACTTCTTTAAATAGTATGGTGACATTCCTAGCTTTCGGTTTTATCACGATTCTTAAGTCTCACTTTCTTAAGTATTTCTAAAGTATGACTCACCCTTTCTGCTTATTAAAAAAAACTGCAGTCATATTGTAGTTATAATCTACTTTTCTATCATATACAGACACAAAAAACAAACAGAAATTTTTTCCATGGACAAAGTTAATTACGTAAGCCATTAGCCGAGGAAAATTATCTAATTTTCAACACAATTTCCCGAATACATTTTTTTCATTACTCAAGACTGAATAAAAATTTCTTTCAAGCCTCTGAGGGGCCCTCCATTCCTGATGGTTTGAGAGCACTACCCCTCATAGCCAGCTCATTGCAGTAAAGCCAATGGTGGGGAGGGGTGTCGCGATTGTTCTCGCACAAAAGGAATATCTGGTTCGGAGGACGGACATGGAGATAATAAATACGAAGAGGAATACTGGGAATCCTGGCTTCTGCTGGTCCAGACATCCACCTCATCTCTCCGAGCGCCCAGCTGGCAGGAAGGGTCACTTAACCCCGTTGGAAGGGGTCACACTAGGGTAGTGCACAGCCCCACCCTCCCCAGGCCGCTTGTCTGGCCACAAATTGTACCCTCTGTCCCTCACCCCCTCCACTTATCATCCCTTCCATCCCACACAATCGAGGGGGGGGGGGGGAAGCTATTTTCAACGCTATAGTCACGGCTGGTGTTTCACACACAAGTGGAACAGGGTGGCTGGGGCGATGTGTAGCGGCGTTCCTTTGTTTTCTGTGACATCTTTTTCAAGAGTTCATGCAACGCTTAATTATGTTCGCGTCGAATGAACGTTTTCCCTCTCGTGGAAAGGGAAGTTGAATTTTTTACACACGTCGTCTACTTCTCGGAATCGTATATTCTATAAAAAAAAAAGGCAGCGTAATATTTGAGTTCACAAGGGGTGCCTTGGAAGCACGGAATTAATGTACTTGTTTCATTTCCACCAATTTAAATGTTTACCAACATTTTCAAATTAAATCGTTGTTCTGGGAAAGGAAGTAACGCGAGGAAGGGGTAGGATTAATAGTTCGGTCCCTAACCGTAGCGCAGTGGGTGAAATTGGTAGGACCGTGAATTATGACTTCTACACACAGAATTTAATTTATATTTCCTGGAAACACTGCCAGTACAACACTTTCAACTCTTGGAATTTGGGACTTAAGTACAGAAGAGTACCAGTTTTGTGATCCCACGTTTTTCCACTAACTTATGAGGGAAACGAAAAAAAATTATCACGATTCTCACAAGTGAGTGAGTAGATGAGTCGGGGTCAGACGTTAAAAAGTCTTGCTGGAAACTGAGCACATCACCGACGAGATAAGAGACGAAGCTGTCGAGATGTTTGATTGAGAGGGAGAAATGCGGTGAATCGGAGGAGTGGACAAACTATTGCGCAGGTATTCGGGGAGAGGAAAAGGTTGCCGGATAGGGAGGAAAATACAATTGATAAGACGATGACACATCTTAAGAGGCAAATATCTGAGAGCCGACAACTTTGTTACTCGGGTATACAATTCATGAACTTCAGGTACATTTCGACATTACTTCTGCAACTAAATGATTGATGGATGTTAAAATATACCCGTAAAACATAAAAATGGACCATAAATGACTACAGAAAACAAGAAGCGATAAATAGGGAAATTAATATGCAAGAACTCAATGTTTGATGGAGTATCAGAATAACGCTTCGAGATGCTCTTTTGAGTTCTTTCCTGTGAATCTTGGAGTGCGAAGAACGTTTATTTTTAGCATTATTTATAGTAGCATGCGCTGGTCATTAAAACCCATCATCAAACTACATGAAATTTAGAATTATCAAGCCTATCAAACAGAAATCCAAAACGCGTAAATAAATTACATAAATAAGACTAATGACGATGAAAACTATGAACCAATCTTGGCACACGGTTTTAGGAAATTTGCTTTTTCGTTATTACATCATAATCATCATTTTTATTCACATCGACATAGAAATTGATGCTTTCCCGGCGGATAGATAAAATGCAATTTCCATATCTGCTTGGAATAGGCCAAGAGCCAAGATATTTGACTGAACCCTTTTGATGGCCGGCTTAGCCATCGTTATTAAGGAAATGATGATTCAGCCAGAAGAGCAATTACCAGCGAGATTATCGAAAAGTGGAGCTGAATATTCAAGGCTGTTTCGCATGTCGAGAAGATATAATTTGTATGAATATAATTGTATGAATTTCATTAGGATAGCCTTTGACATTAAAAATACGGGCGAAATTCTTACTTATAAACGACCAAAGTCAAAGACATTCAAATAAAAAGTACGCAGGAAGTAGTCACGGAAGGACTAAAGTCGACTTCCTCCTTACTTTTCAAATAGATCGACCGCAACTGTGGACTTTCAGCCCGGAGGGAAAAATCGACAATAGCTTACATATGAATGATGCCAACAGAATGACGTCAAGATTACTTCGACCACCTCCCCTTCCGAGTCAATTTCATTAATGCTGATTTCTTCCACCCCCTCTTGCTCCACGCATTGGAGTCGTAGGAGGTTGGAAGCAGACGAGAGGGCGACGGACTCCTTTCCCGACTCCTTTGGATACTCAGGCCAACTTCCGGCGTCGGGCTTTCCCACGACCCGAGAAACAACCCCTCCCACTCAACAACACTTCCCTCAACAGATGCGCACCCCCTCAAAAACCATTTACACTCCAAAAGCTCCCGTCTAGAGACCACTCTCGCTCTGCAGTGCACGGTGGCGCCAGGAGAGGGCGGCGGGGCGGGGCGGGTGGGAAAGACGAGGAGGAAAACATGTTGAAAGTGAGTGCACACGTCACGATGATTCCCCTCAATTCGCCCGAGTGAGTTCTCTCGGTAACCGCGAAAAAAAAACCGTTCCCCAACCGCTGCACAGTAGGGCTAAATCCCGAAACGGGGGTCAAAACTGAGAATTAGAGCAAAGTTCAGGCCAAAATATAATTTCGGAGACGGAGGAGGGGTATTCTTTACACTGGAAAGGTAATACTGGTCCCTTTAAAATTGATTTGCCATTTGTCTTCTTAGTGAACATTGAACGCACAACCAAAACCGCTAAAGAGGTGGTTTATATTCTATTTATAGAGGAGGTTCACCGGTAGCTGGACCATTACCCAGTATATGTTGGGGTCATACTTGTGAGTGAGCGAACGGTATTCTTTCATGGAAGGGGTACAATTCGGGGGTAGGGTAGAGGGGAGAATCTGCAGGGGAAACTGGTAAGGCCTATCTCCAAAACGTTTCGGCGGGTAAAACCCGCAGAACCCCCGCTTGCTACGGCCTTGACTCAGACTGGGTCAAAATACCGACAGCAGTTTTTGTTCATATACTTCATCATAGCGGTGAAAAAGCTCTACTTGTTTATTCCGGATAAGTCCGAAAGTCCAATTTTCAGCAGACATATTCAATGAAGTAAAAAGCCTGTTTTACTGGAGTAATTAGCACTCGATATTTTTATTCTACAACAAAATATGAAAAAAAATCCATTAAAAAATATCAGCTGTGTTTCGACCAGAGAGGAACACTCACTAACTTTGAAGATGGCAATTACGTATTCCCAAAAAATGCTCTTTGAATACATTTAAATTAAATTCTATTATTCGTAAATATAAGTTTGTTGCACTCGTTTCGTTTTTTTTTCCAATTCAACAATGGAATAATATCAGCAACCTCTTCTAACTATGCATATCAAAAGTCGTACAGTTTAAAACATACTTTTTCTCTCATTTTGGCCTTAGCTTTTAGGAAATAGGCACCACGGTGCGCCGCGCACACACCCGCGCTCCCAACCATGTTTAGGGGGGATAGGAAATAAAAATCGCGTTAAATTTATCATTGCGTCATGAGGACATCCGCGCGGACAACTCCTCCTTTCGTTGACGCACGGAAATACATTTCGAAGATAGAGAGGGGAAATAATATGTCCGAGGAATATAAGAAGCGTAAAATACGAGGAGATTCCACGTATTTTCTCTCCCATTAAAGTCTTTGGTCTTGAATAGTTTTTATGTGCCAGT
Organism: Ischnura elegans; assembly: GCF_921293095.1. NCBI lineage: Eukaryota > Metazoa > Arthropoda > Insecta > Odonata > Coenagrionidae > Ischnura > Ischnura elegans. The sequence goes on from NC_060246.1 coordinate 29,352,984, forward strand.
TACTTTTCAACCGGTTTCAATGGCCAAACAACTCCCGCAAAAATTGATGGATTCATCACCCTTAGCGCGTACTTGGAAGAACTTAGCTATTCGCAAGGTGATAATAAAAATATTGAGTAACTACACAATGAAATATATGCAACAGCCCAAAATAAATTTCTAGTCCTCGGATCCCAGTTCAGTCCCTTATTGCCGAATCACATTCTTGGCGATTCCAATACCATTAGAGGGCCATTCCACTTCAATTCATTGGGCTTGTATACCAGAGGTAAAGAAAAACAATGTTTAAAAAAATACAAAGGTAAACCAGGACGTAGAACACAAATGTCACAAAATTGTTGAAAATACGACGAATTGATGACATTGTAGGCACGTTGAATGACATGTGTGATATGACATTAATAATGTGATACGACACCGCACACTGATTATGCGAGAATCGATTCTTTCAGTCAAATTTGCAAAATTCGTACTTCAATTCGTACTTCTAAGTTATTATACACTTCAACCACAGTGAGTGTTTTTGAACACATGGAATATCCAATTTTAAAGTGGGTGTCTGCATAAAATTATCATACAAAGAAAACTCCTTTGCAATAAAAGTATTGAGGCAATCCTAACTAGATGCAGAATTGCTTAATTTGTGTCCAAATTTTCAAAAAGTATCGAAAGAATACCAAATGGTATGATATCAAATAACTGAACATAATGGAGGGCTAATCGACGAATTGGTTACATCTGTCGACCGATTAGAAAGAATTATCTTGTTCCATTAAACGAACAATACACATGAAATGGAAATAAATTCGTCAGCCCTCTCTCGATACACTAACAAAAACAATGAGATTTATCACCAAGAGATAAGCAAAAGGTATCAAAACAAAACGAATATGATACAAGACCTCAAATTTATCTTCACTGTTACTCAATAGCTAAAAAAATATAGCTTCACGAAACTTAAGTCTTTAATAGATCATCACACGCTTAAATAATGTTTGGGTTCAACGTATTCCTTTTAATGCAGGCTTTTACAGCGGCGAAAAATAAAGATGCGGCATTTGAGGAAACAGCATACATACAAGACTATAAGATAAGGAGACGAACAAAACCAAAATTGTGAGAGGATTATAAAACTCACATCAGGAACGAAATTTAACAAGGCAGGCAAGTTTTTCGGCGACTCGAGTCATTTTCGGCTAGGCGATGCACGTGAGCTGCCGGCCGTAGGCTGCGGGGAAGCCAATAGATAACGGCGCCGGAAGCAACTAGTGATGTAACCGGAAAACTTGTTGAAAACGAAGAAAGTTCGGATAGAGTTAGAATGGACTGTACTCGGAAGAAATTAACATTGTAGCGAAAAAAAACATTTAGTAAACATATTCTCTACTGTAACTGATAACTTCAGGCTTGACTATATGAAACCTCTCCATGTTGGAAATAAAAGGAATAAAACTTTGTAAGATAAGTGAACCTAAGAAAATTTTTTCTTTTTATTTCCAATATTCTCTACTACTTTTAAATGAAAATTATGAGGCAAGAAACATTAAGTTTTTCAAAAGAAGAATGAAGTTTTCCATCGGTGGTAAGAAAAATCACAAATTAAAACTATCCACCGTAACGACGGGAAAAAAACATTTCCAGTAAAGTGGAGTACATCGGATTATCTGATATTATAATGATCAAAAGAGGAAAAATATCAGTTTAATTCAGGGTACTTCAGTATTATCACCTCAAATAAATCTAAAACAATACGAATTAAAGGAAATTACTCCATGCAAATTCCATGCTTAAAGCACGAGTGCTAACCCTGAGCTTTGATACGATAAATTATCTAAACAAAGTATTTAGCGGTGCAAAGTTAAAAAGTGAATCAGTTTCTCACGGCAGCTCACTGATTACTATCGAAAGATAAATGACATCATAGGTAACTGAGGAAGATCGAATAAAGGGTTACATTAAATAGAAACGGAAGCATTGCTTAGAAGATCAATGAAGAATTGGCAGGAAATTGTTACAAGCCTATTCTCAGAAAAAATGAATAAAATCCTTCGGTAACTTTTTAAAGTGCCAGAGACCCATGTTGTCAGATAGCGCGACAAGGAACATTACTGGTATGTGAGCCCGCCCAACACCTACAGCTCCACAACGACCTCTGGGCCCAGAGCCTTGGAATTTTTCCGCTGGCGGTAGAAACTTAGGGAAAAGTTCTTTTGTAAGGATTTAGGAACGACATATTCGTAAATAGACCTCAAAATCTTTGAACAACTGCCGGAACTCAAAATACTAGCGTTCTTCAGCACTAATCTTGGATTAGTCAATGCGCTCGTGAAGACTGATGAAATAAATTCACCAGGATACCCCTTTTAACATATGCCCTCGTATTTAAAATCATGAGAACCGCCATTTAGATAATTATGGTGAAAGATGTAAATTGCATAACCGAGTCCAAACTGGTATTTACAGCCTCGTTACTGCATTAGGAGCGATTTTGGAATGGTGTCACGAAATTAGGCCATAAGATGATATAAGACATGAATATTATCATCTGAGACCGTCTGCATGCGACCCAAACACGTTCAATGATTTAAGCTGTATCAGATGGCAGAGATATTGAAGCCATGAATCGGCACAAGTCCACATGGCAGGAATGGACAGTTTTCATGCTTATCTTTGGAGCAACTGGAGCTGTTGCTTCAGTTGCTTCAATGTTCTCCTGCGAGTGAGTAAAAATATAGGAACATATAAATTCATGGTGGAAATTCGTAGTGATGTACTCGATGACTATGAATATGTACAGAAAAGGGGGCATCCATTGATTACGTTTTGGTAAATGAGGAGTTCAAGCCGATTCTCACCCAACCTCACGTGGGGGAGAGTCTTGACAAGTATCACCTAATTTTAGTAAAATTGTACTTTGCAATATTTCCACTGAGTTTTATTTTTACACTACGCGTTTCGTTGTTACAAACAACATTATCAAGTGTAACATAAGTCTTAAGAGTTCTTCCTCACATAGGTGTTGGTGCTTGAAGGGTGGTGGTGTAAGGTGGTGGGAGTGTAACAACGAAACGCGTAGTCCCAAAATAAAACTCAGTGGAAATATTGCAAAGTAAAATGTTACTAATATTAAGAACTTCCACCACACCGTGCCTCACATCATATCATCAAGATATCACGCAATTCATTCTCCGCAAGGAATAGCGTGAAATTGCGAGAAAACTGGGTTGCATTGTGCAAAACGT